>NW_026967659.1:0-210015 GCF_028390025.1 Pseudophryne corroboree | reverse complement strand
GCAATATATTAATATAAAAGCAGCTATAAGGGAGCACTTAATCATAAGGCTATCCCTGTCATATATAGCGCTTTTTGGTGTGTGCTGGCAGACTCTCCCTCTGTCTCCCCAAAGGGCTAGTGGGTCCTGTCTTCGTATAGAGCATTCCCTGTGTGTCTGCTGTGTGTCGGTACGTGTGTGTCGACATGTATGAGGACGTTATTGGTGTGGAGGCGGAGCAATTGCCAAATATGAGGATGTCACCTCCTAGGGGGTCGACACCAGAATGGATGCCTTTATTTGTGGAATTACGGGATAGCGTCAACTCGCTTAAGCAGTCGTTTGCCGACATGAGGCGGCCGGACACTCAATTAGTGCCTGTCCAGGCGCCTCAAACACCGTCAGGGGCTGTAAAACGCCCCTTGCCTCAGTCGGTCGACACAGACCCAGACACAGGCACTGATTCCGGTGGTGAAGGTGACGAATCAACCGTATTTTCCAGTAGGGCCACACGTTATATGATTTTGGCAATAAAGGAGATGTTACATTTAGCTGATACTACAGGTACCACTAAACAGGGTATTATGTGGGGTGTGAAAAAACTACCAGTAGTTTTTACCGAATCAGAAGAATTAAATGACGTGTGTGATGAAGCGTGGGGTGCCCCGATAAAAAACTGCTAATTTCAAAGAAGTTATTGGCTTTATACCCTTTCCCGCCAGAGGTTAGGGAGCGCTGGGAAACACCTCCTAGGGTGGACAAAGCGCTAACACGCTTATCAAAACAAGTGGCGTTACCCTCTCCTGAGACGGCCGCACTTAAAGATCCATCAGATAGGAGGATGGAAAATATCCAAAAAGGTATATACACACATGCAGGTGTTATACTACGACCAGCTATTGCGACTGCCTGGATGTGCAGTGCTGGGGTAGTTTGGTCAGAGTCCCTGATCGAAAATATTGATACCCTGGACAGGGACAATATTTTACTGTCGTTAGAACAAATAAAGGATGCATTTCTTTATATGCGTGATGCACAGAGAGATATCTGCACACTGGCATCACGGGTAAGTGTGCTATGTCCATTTCGGCCAGAAGAGCTTTATGGACACGACAGTGGACAGGCGATGCGTAGAGGAGTTATTTGGGGTCGGTCTATCGGATTTGGTGGCCACGGCTACGGCCGGGATATCCACCTTTCTACCTCAAGTCACTCCCCAACAGAAAAAGGCACCGACCTTTCAACCGCAGCCCTTTCGTTCCTTTAAAAATAAGAGAGCAAAGGGCTATTCATATCTGCCACGAGGCAGAGGACGAGGGAAGAGACAGCAACAGGCAGCTCCTTCCCAGGAACAGAAGCCCTCCCCGGCTTCTACAAAAGCCTCAGCATGACGCTGGGGCTTCGCAAGCGGACTCGGGGGCGGTAGGCGGTCGTCTCAAGAATTACAGCGCGCAGTGGGCTCACTCGCAGGTAAATCCCTGGATCCTGCAGATAATATCTCAGGGGTACAGGTTGAAATTAGAGACAGAGCCACCTCGCCGTTTCCTGAAGTCTGCTTTACCAACGTCCCCCTCAGAAAGGGAGACGGTTTTGGAAGCCATTCACAAGCTGTATTCTCAGCAGGTGATAGTCAAGGTACCTCTTCTACAACAAGGGAAGGGGTATTATTCCACTCTTTTTGTGGTACCGAAGCCGGATGGCTCGGTAAGGCCTATTCTAAATCTGAAGTCCTTGAACCTGTACATAAAGAAGTTCAAGTTCAAGATGGAGTCACTCAGAGCAGTGATAGCGAACCTGGAAGAAGGGGACTTTATGGTATCCTTGGACATCAAGGATGCGTATCTCCACGTTCCAATTACCCCTCACACCAGGGGTACCTCAGGTTCGTTGTACAAAACTGTCACTATCAGTTTCAGACGCTGCCGTTTGGTTTGTCCACGGCACCTCGGGTCTTTACAAAGGTAATGGCCGAGATAATATTTCTTCTTCGAAGAAAAGGCGTATTAATTATCCCATACTTGGACGATCTCCTAATAAGGGCAAGGTCCAGAGAACAGCTAGAGATGGGTTTAGCACTATCTCAAGAGGTGCTAAAGCAGCACGGATGGATTCTGAATATTCCAAAATCCCAATTAATGCCGACAACTCGTCTGCTGTTCCTGGGGATGATTCTGGACACAGTTCAGAAAAAGGTTTTTCTTCCCGAAGAAAAAGCCAAGGAGTTATCTGACCTGGTCAGGAACCTCCTAAAACCAGGAAAGGTGTCTGTACATCAATGCACAAGAGTCCTGGGAAAAAATGGTAGCTTCTTACGAAGCAATCCCTTTCGGCAGATTCCATGCAAAGGGATCTGTTGGACAAATGGTCAGGGTCGCATCTTCAGATGCACCTGCGGATAACCCTGTCGCCGAGGACAAGGGTATCCCTTCTGTGGTGGTTGCAGGAGGCTCATCTATTGGAGGGCCGCAGATTCGGCATGCAGGATTGGATCCTGGTGACCACGGATGCCAGCCTGAGAGGCTGGGGAGCAGTCACACAGGGAAGAAATTTCCAGGGAGTGTGGTCGAGCCTGAAAAAGTCTCTTCACATAAGCATTCTGGAACTAAGAGCAATCTACAATGCTCTAAGCCAGGCGGAACCTCTGCTTCAAGGAAGACCGGTGTTGATCCAGTCGGACAACATCACGGCAGTCGCCCATGTAAACAGACAGGGCGGCACAAGAAGCAGGAGGGCAATGGCAGAAGCTGCCAGGATCCTTCGCTGGGCGGAGAATCACGTGATAGCACTGTCAGCAGTATTCATCCCGGGCGTGGACAACTGGGAAGCAGACTTCCTCAGCAGACACGACCTTCACCCGGGAGAGTGGGGACTTCATCCAGAAGTTTTCCACATGCTATTAAACCGTTGGGTAAAACCAATGGTGGACATGATGGCGTCTCGCCTCA
This sequence comes from Pseudophryne corroboree, assembly GCF_028390025.1. NCBI lineage: Eukaryota > Metazoa > Chordata > Amphibia > Anura > Myobatrachidae > Pseudophryne > Pseudophryne corroboree. The sequence continues at coordinate 207,091 of NW_026967659.1, read as the reverse complement.
ACAAAACACTGGACAGGTATTGCGCCAGGTCAAGAGATCCGCAGGCAATAGCTGTGGACGCGCTGGTAACACCTTGGGTGTACCAGTCGGTATATGTGTTTCCTCCTCTGCCTCTCATACCAAAGGTATTGAGGATTATACGGCAAAGAGGAGTAAGACTAGTGGCTCCGGATTGGCCAAGAAGGACTTGGTACCCGGAACTTCAAGAGATGGTCACGGACGATCCGTGGCCTCTAGTTCTGAGAAGGGACCTGCTTCAGCAGGGTCCTTGTCTTTTTCAAGACTTACCGCGGCTGCGTTTTGACGGCATGGCGTTTGAATGCCAGATCCTAAAAGGAAAAGGCATTCCAGAAGAAGTCATTCCTACCTTGATAAAGGCAAGGAAGGAAGTCACCGCGAAGCATTATCGCCGTATTTGGCGAAAATATGTTGCGTGGTGCGAGCAGCGGAGTGCTCCGATGGAGGAATTTCAACTGGGTCGTTTTCCTACATTTCCTGCAATCAGGATTGTCTATGGGTCTCAAATTGGGATCTATTAAGGTTCAAATTTCGGCCCTATCAATATTCTTCCAAAAAGAATTGGCCTCAGTCCCTGAGGTCCAGATTTTTATCAAAGGAGTACTGCATATACAGCCTCCTGTGGTGCCTAAGGTGGCACCGTGGGATCTAAATGTAGTTTTAGATTTCCTCAAATCCAATTGGTTTGAACCACTAAAGAATGTGGATTTGAAATATCTCACATGGAAAGTGACTATGTTACTGGCCCTGGCTTCGGCCGGGAGAGTATCTGAACTGGCGGCTTTGTTTTATAAAAGCCCATATTTAATTTTCCATTCGACATAGGGCAGAGCTGCGGACGCGTCCGCATTTTCTCCCTAAGGTGGTATCAGCGTTTCACCTGAACCAGCCTATTGTAGTGCCTGCGGCTACAGACGACTTGAAGGACTCCAAGTTGTTGGACGTTGTCAGAGCCTTAAAAATATACATTTAAAGGACGGCTGGAGTCAGAAAATCTGACTCGCTGTTTATACTGTATGCACCCAACAAGTTGGGTGCACCTGCTTCTAAGCAGTCGATTGCTCGTTGGATTTGTAACAAAATTCAACTTGTACATTCTGTGGCAGGCCTGCCACAGCCTAAATCTGTTAAGGCCCATTCCGCAAGGAAGGTGGGCTCATCTTGGGCGGCTGCCCGAGGGGTCTCGGCATTACAACTCTGCCGAGCAGCTACGTGGTCAGGGGAGAACACGTTTGTAAATTTTTACAAATTTGATACCCTGGCAAAGGAGGACCTGGAGTTCTCTCATTCGGTGCTGCAGAGTCATCCGCACTCTCCCGCCCGTTTGGGAGCTTTGGTATAATCCCCATGGTCCTTTCAGGAACCCCAGCATCCACTTAGGACGATAGAGAAAATAAGAATTTACTTACCGATAATTCTATTTCTCGGAGTCCGTAGTGGATGCTGGGCGCCCATCCCAAGTGCGGATTATCTGCAATACTTGTACATAGTTATTGTTAACTAATTCGGGTTATTGTTTAGGAAGCCATCTTTCAGAGGCTCCTCTGTTATCATACTGTTAACTGGGTTTAGATCACAAGTTGTACGGTGTGATTGGTGTGGCTGGTATGAGTCTTACCCGGGATTCAAAATCCTCCCTTATTGTGTACGCTCGTCCGGGCACAGTACCTAACTGGAGTCTGGAGGAGGGTCATAGGGGGAGGAGCCAGTACACACCACCTGACCTGTAAAAGCTTTACTTTTGTGCCCTGTCTCCTGCGGAGCCGCTATTCCCCATGGTCCTTTCAGGAACCCCAGCATCCACTACGGACTCCGAGAAATAGAATTATCGGTAAGTAAATTCTTATTTTCTAGTGTCCTTCGTTTGGGAGAAAAATGCAAAGGTACAAGACAGCTTTTCCTTGCCAATATCTCTCTTTTGCAAAGAGCTGCGCATTGGAAAATTCAGGGCTATGTCGTGTAGATGATGGCCTAACAGGAGGCTTTAAAATTATCTTTCTAGTGTCCTTCGTTTGGGAGAAAAATGCAAAGGTACAAGACAGCTTTTCCTTGCCAATATCTCTCTTTTGCAAAGAGCTACGCATTGGAAAATTCAGGGCTATGCCGTGTAGATGAAGCACTAACAGGAGGCTTTAAAATTATCTTTCTAGTGTCCTTCGTTTGGGAGAAAAATGCAAAGGTACAAGACAGCTTTTCCTTGCCAATATCTCTCTATTGCAAAGAGCTACGCATTGGAAAATTCAGGGCTATGCCGTGTAGAGGAAGCACTAACAGGAGGCTTTAAAATTATCTTTCTAGTGTCCTTCGTTTGGGAGAAAAATGCAAAGGTACAAGACAGCTTTTCCTTGCCAATATCTCTCTATTGCAAAGAGCTACGCATTGGAAAATTCAGGGCTATGCCGTGTAGATGAAGCACTAACAGGAGGCTTTAAAATTATCTTTCTAGTGTCCTTCGTTTGGGAGAAAAATGCAAAGGTACAAGACAGCTTTTCCTTGCCAATATCTCTCTTTTGCAAAGAGCTGCGCATTGGAAAATTCAGGGCTATGTCGTGTAGATGACGGCCTAACAGGAGGCTTTAAAATTATCTTTCTAGTGCCCTTCGTTTGGGAGAAAAATGCAAAGGTACAAGACAGCTTTTCCTTGCCAATATCTCTCTTTTGCAAAGAGCTACGCATTGGAAAATTCAGGGCTATGTCGTGTAGATGATGGCCTAACAGGAGGCTTTAAAATTATCTTTCTAGTGCCCTTCGTTTGGGAGAAAAATGCAAAGGTAAAGACAGCTTTTCCTTGCCAATATCTCTCTTTTGCAAAGAGCTGCGCATTGGAAAATTCAGGGCTATGCCGTGTAGATGATGGCCTAACAGGAGGCTTTAAAATTTTCTTTCTAGTGTCCTACGTTTGGGAGAAAAATGCAAAGGTACAAGACAGCTTTTCCTTGCCAATATCTCTCTTTTGCAAAGAGCTGCGCATTGGAAAATTCAGGGCTATGTCGTGTAGATGATGGCCTAACAGGAGGCTTTAAAATTATCTTTCTAGTGTCCTTCGTTTGGGAGAAAAATGCAAAGGTACAAGACAGCTTTTCCTTGCCAATATCTCTCTTTTGCAAAGAGCTACGCATTGGAAAATTCAGGGCTATGTCTTGTAGATGATGGCCTAACAGTAGGCTTTCAAATTTTCTTTCTAGTGTCCTTCGTTTGGGAGAAAAATGCAAGGTACAAGACAGCTTTTCCTTGCCAATATCTCTCTTTTGCAAAGAGCTACGCATTGGAAAATTCAGGGCTATGTCTAGTAGATGATGGCCTAACAGTAGGCTTTAAAATTTTCTTTCTAGTGTCCTTCGTTTGGGAGAAAAATGCAAAGGTACAAGACAGCTTTTCCTTGCCAATATCTCTCTTTTGCAAAGAGCTACGCATTGGAAAATTCAGGGCTATGTCGTATAGATGATGGCCTAACAGGAGGCTTTAAAATTTTCTTTCTAGTGTCCTTCGTTTGGGAGAAAAATGCAAAGGTACAAGACAGCTTTTCCTTGCCAATATCTCTCTTTTGCAAAGAGCTACGCATTAGAAAATTCAGGGCTATGCCGTGTAGCTGAAGCACTAACAGGAGGCTTTAAAATTTTCATTCTAGTGTCCTTCGTTTGGGAGAAAAATGCAAAGGTACAAGACAGCTTTTCCTTGCCAATATCTCTCTTTTGCAAAGAGCTGCGCATTGGAAAATTCAGGGCTATACCGTGTAGATGAAGCACTAACAGGAGGCTTTAAAATTTTCTTTCTAGTGTCCTTCGTTTGGGAGAAAAATGCAATGGTACAAGACAGCTTTTCCTTGCCAATATCTCTCTTTTGCAAAGAGCTACGCATTGGAAAATTCAGGGCTATGTCGTGTAGATGATGGCCTAACAGGAGGCTTTAACATTTTCTTTCTAGTGTCCTTCGTTTGGGAGAAAAATGCAAAGGTACAAGACAGCTTTTCCTTGCCAATATCCCTCTTTTGCAAAGAGCTGCGCATTGGAAAATTCAGGGCTATGTCGTGTAGATGATGGCCTAACAGGAGGCTTTAAAATTTTCTTTCTAGTGACCTTCGTTTGGGAGAAAAATGCAAAGGTACAAGACAGCTTTTCCTTGCCAATATCTCTCTTTTGCAAAGAGCTGCGCATTGGAAAATTCAGGGCTATGTCGTGTAGATGATGGCCTAACAGGAGGCTTTAAAATTTTCTTTCTAGTGACCTTCGTTTGGGAGAAAAATGCAAAGGTATAAGACAGCTTTTCCTTGCCAATATCTCTCTTTTGCAAAGAGCTGCGCATTGGAAAATTCAGGGCTATGTCGTGTAGATGATGGCCTAACAGGAGGCTTTAAAATTTTCTTTCTAGTGTCCTTCGTTTGGGAGAAAAATGCAATGGTACAAGACAGCTTTTCCTTGACAATATCTCTCTTTTGCAAAGAGCTGCGCATTGGAAAATTCAGGGCTATGTCGTGTAGATGATGGCCTAACAGGAGGCTTTAAAATTTTCTTTCTAGTGTCCTTCGTTTGGGAGAAAAATGCAAAGGTACAAGACAGCTTTTCCTTGCCAATATCTCTCTTTTGCAAAGAGCTGCGCATTGGAAAATTCAGGGCTATGTCGTGTAGATGATGGCCTAACAGGAGGCTTTAAAATTTTAATTCTAGTGTCCTTCGTTTGGGAGAAAAATGCAAAGGTACAAGACAGCTTTTCCTTGCCAATATCTCTCTATTGCAAAGAGCTACGCATTGGAAAATTCAGGGCTATGCCGTTTAGATGAAGCACTAACAGGAGGCTTTAAAATTTTAATTCTAGTGTCCTTCGTTTGGGAGAAAAATGCAAAGGTACAAGACAGCTTTTCCTTGCCAATATCTCTCTTTTGCATAGAGCTACGCATTGGAAAATTCAGGGCTATGTCGTGTAGATGATGGCCTAACAGGAGGCTTTAAAATTATCTTTCTAGTGTCCTTCGTTTGGGAGAAAAATGCAAAGGTAAAGACAGCTTTTCCTTGCCAATATCTCTCTTTTGCAAAGAGCTGCGCATTGGAAAATTCAGGGCTATGCCGTGTAGATGATGGCCTAACAGGAGGCTTTCAAATTTTCTTTCTAGTGTCCTTCGTTTGGGAGAAAAATGCAAAGGTACAAGACAGCTTTTCCTTGCCAATATCTCTCTTTTGCAAAGAGCTACGCATTGGAAAATTCAGGGCTATGTCATATAGATGATGGCCTAACAGGAGGCTTTAAAATTTTCTTTCTAGTGTCCTTCGTTTGGGAGAAAAATGCAAAGGTACAAGACAGCTTTTCCTTGCCAATATCTCTCTTTTGCAAAGAGCTACGCATTAGAAAATTCAGGGCTATGCCGTGTAGCTGAAGCACTAACAGGAGGCTTTAAAAAATTCTTTCTAGTGACCTTCGTTTGGGAGAAAAATGCAAAGGTAAAGACAGCTTTTCCTTGCCAATATCTCTCTTTTGCAAAGAGCTGCGCATTGGAAAATTCAGGGCTATGCCGTGTAGATGATGGCCTAACAGGAGGCTTTAAAATTTTCTTTCTAGTGTCCTTCGTTTGGGAGAAAAATGCAAAGGTACAAGACAGCTTTTCCTTGCCAATATCTCTCTTTTGCAAAGAGCTACGCATTGGAAAATTCAGGGCTATGTCGTATAGATGATGGCCTAACAGGAGGCTTTAAAATTTTCTTTCTAGTGTCCTTCGTTTGGGAGAAAAATGCAAAGGTACAAGACAGCTTTTCCTTGCCAATATCTCTCTTTTGCAAAGAGCTACGCATTAGAAAATTCAGGGCTATGCCGTGTAGCTGAAGCACTAACAGGAGGCTTTAAAATTTTCATTCTAGTGTCCTTCGTTTGGGAGAAAAATGCAAAGGTACAAGACAGCTTTTCCTTGCCAATATCTCTCTTTTGCAAAGAGCTGCGCATTGGAAAATTCAGGGCTATACCGTGTAGATGAAGCACTAACAGGAGGCTTTAACATTTTCTTTCTAGTGTCCTTCGTTTGGGAGAAAAATGCAATGGTACAAGACAGCTTTTCCTTGCCAATATCTCTCTTTTGCAAAGAGCTACGCATTGGAAAATTCAGGGCTATGTCGTGTAGATGATGGCCTAACAGGAGGCTTTAACATTTTCTTTCTAGTGTCCTTCGTTTGGGAGAAAAATGCAAAGGTACAAGACAGCTTTTCCTTGCCAATGTCTCTCTTTTGCAAAGAGCTGCGCATTGGAAAATTCAGGGCTATGTCGTGTAGATGATGGCCTAACAGGAGGCTTTAAAATTTTCTTTCTAGTGACCTTCGTTTGGGAGAAAAATGCAAAGGTACAAGACAGCTTTTCCTTGCCAATATCTCTCTTTTGCAAAGAGCTGCGCATTGGAAAATTCAGGGCTATGTCGTGCAGATGATGGCCTAACAGGAGGCTTTAAAATTTTCTTTCTAGTGTCCTTCGTTTGGGAGAAAAATGCAATGGTACAAGACAGCTTTTCCTTGCCAATATCTCTCTTTTGCAAAGAGCTGCGCATTGGAAAATTCAGGGCTATGTCGTGTAGATGATGGCCTAACAGGAGGCTTTAAAATTTTCTTTCTAGTGTCCTTCGTTTGGGAGAAAAATGCAAAGGTACAAGACAGCTTTTCCTTGCCAATATCTCTCTTTTGCAAAGAGCTGCGCATTGGAAAATTCAGGGCTATGTCGTGTAGATGATGGCCTAACAGGAGGCTTTAAAATTTTAATTCTAGTGTCCTTCGTTTGGGAGAAAAATGCAAAGGTACAAGACAGCTTTTCCTTGCCAATATCTCTCTTTTGCAAAGAGCTACGCATTGGAAAATTCAGGGCTATGTCATATAGATGATGGCCTAACAGGAGGCTTTAAAATTTTCTTTCTAGTGTCCTTCGTTTGGGAGAAAAATGCAAAGGTACAAGACAGCTTTTCCTTGCCAATATCTCTCTTTTGCAAAGAGCTACGCATTAGAAAATTCAGGGCTATGCCGTGTAGCTGAAGCACTAACAGGAGGCTTTAAAAAATTCTTTCTAGTGACCTTCGTTTGGGAGAAAAATGCAAAGGTAAAGACAGCTTTTCCTTGCCAATATCTCTCTTTTGCAAAGAGCTGCGCATTGGAAAATTCAGGGCTATGCCGTGTAGATGATGGCCTAACAGGAGGCTTTAAAATTTTCTTTCTAGTGTCCTTCGTTTGGGAGAAAAATGCAAAGGTACAAGACAGCTTTTCCTTGCCAATATCTCTCTTTTGCAAAGAGCTACGCATTGGAAAATTCAGGGCTATGTCGTATAGATGATGGCCTAACAGGAGGCTTTAAAATTTTCTTTCTAGTGTCCTTCGTTTGGGAGAAAAATGCAAAGGTACAAGACAGCTTTTCCTTGCCAATATCTCTCTTTTGCAAAGAGCTACGCATTAGAAAATTCAGGGCTATGCCGTGTAGCTGAAGCACTAACAGGAGGCTTTAAAATTTTCATTCTAGTGTCCTTCGTTTGGGAGAAAAATGCAAAGGTACAAGACAGCTTTTCCTTGCCAATATCTCTCTTTTGCAAAGAGCTGCGCATTGGAAAATTCAGGGCTATACCGTGTAGATGAAGCACTAACAGGAGGCTTTAACATTTTCTTTCTAGTGTCCTTCGTTTGGGAGAAAAATGCAATGGTACAAGACAGCTTTTCCTTGCCAATATCTCTCTTTTGCAAAGAGCTACGCATTGGAAAATTCAGGGCTATGTCGTGTAGATGATGGCCTAACAGGAGGCTTTAACATTTTCTTTCTAGTGTCCTTCGTTTGGGAGAAAAATGCAAAGGTACAAGACAGCTTTTCCTTGCCAATGTCTCTCTTTTGCAAAGAGCTGCGCATTGGAAAATTCAGGGCTATGTCGTGTAGATGATGGCCTAACAGGAGGCTTTAAAATTTTCTTTCTAGTGACCTTCGTTTGGGAGAAAAATGCAAAGGTACAAGACAGCTTTTCCTTGCCAATATCTCTCTTTTGCAAAGAGCTGCGCATTGGAAAATTCAGGGCTATGTCGTGCAGATGATGGCCTAACAGGAGGCTTTAAAATTTTCTTTCTAGTGTCCTTCGTTTGGGAGAAAAATGCAATGGTACAAGACAGCTTTTCCTTGCCAATATCTCTCTTTTGCAAAGAGCTGCGCATTGGAAAATTCAGGGCTATGTCGTGTAGATGATGGCCTAACAGGAGGCTTTAAAATTTTCTTTCTAGTGTCCTTCGTTTGGGAGAAAAATGCAAAGGTACAAGACAGCTTTTCCTTGCCAATATCTCTCTTTTGCAAAGAGCTGCGCATTGGAAAATTCAGGGCTATGTCGTGTAGATGATGGCCTAACAGGAGGCTTTAAAATTTTAATTCTAGTGTCCTTCGTTTGGGAGAAAAATGCAAAGGTACAAGACAGCTTTTCCTTGCCAATATCTCTCTATTGCAAAGAGCTACGCATTGGAAAATTCAGGGCTATGCCGTTTAGATGAAGCACTAATAGGAGGCTTTAAAATTTTAATTCTAGTGTCCTTCGTTTGGGAGAAAAATGCAAAGGTACAAGACAGCTTTTCCTTGCCAATATCTCTCTTTTGCAAAGAGCTGCGCATTGGAAAATTCAGGGCCATGTCGTGTAGATGATGGCCTAACAGGAGGCTTTAAAATTATCTTTCTAGTGTCCTTCGTTTGGGAGAAAAATGCAAAGGTACAAGACAGCTTTTCCTTGCCAATATCTCTCTTTTGCAAAGAGCTGCGCATTGGAAAATTCAGGGCTATGTCGTGTAGATGATGGCCTAACAGGAGGCTTTAAAATTTTAATTCTAGTGTCCTTCGTTTGGGAAAAAAATGCAAAGGTACAAGACAGCTTTACCTTGCCAATATCTCTATTTTGCAAAGAGCTGCGCATTGGAAAATTCAGGGCTATGTCGTGTAGATGATGGCCTAACAGGAGGCTTTAAAATTTTCTTTCTAGTGTCCTTCGTTTGGGAGAAAAATGCAAAGGTACAAGACAGCTTTTCCTTGCCAATATCTCTCTTTTGCAAAGAGCTACGCATTGGAAAATTCAGGGCTATGTCGTGTAGATGATGGCCTAACAGGAGGCTTTAAAAATTTCTTTCTAGTGACCTTCGTTTGGGAGAAAAATGCAAAGGTACAAGACAGCTTTTCCTTGCCAATATCTCTCTTTTGCAAAGAGCTGCGCATTGGAAAATTCAGGGCTATGTCGTGTAGATGATGGCCTAACAGGAGGCTTTAAAATTTTCTTTCTAGTGACCTTCGTTTGGGAGAAAAATGCAAAGGTACAAGACAGATTTTCCTTGCCAATATCTCTCTTTTGCAAAGAGCTGCGCATTGGAAAATTCAGGGCTATGTCGTGTAGATGATGGCCTAACAGGAGGCTTTAAAATTTTCTTTCTAGTGTCCTTCGTTTGGGAGAAAAATGCAATGGTACAAGACAGCTTTTCCTTGCCAATATCTCTCTTTTGCAAAGAGCTGCGCATTGGAAAATTCAGGGCTATGTCGTGTAGATGATGGCCTAACAGGAGGCTTTAAAATTTTCTTTCTAGTGTCCTTCGTTTGGGAGAAAAATGCAATGGTACAAGACAGCTTTTCCTTGCCAATATCTCTCTTTTGCAAAGAGCTGCGCATTGGAAAATTCAGGGCTATGTCGTGTAGATGATGGCCTAACAGGAGGCTTTAAAATTTTCTTTCTAGTGTCCTTCGTTTGGGAGAAAAATGCAAAGGTACAAGACAGCTTTTCCTTGCCAATATCTCTCTTTTGCAAAGAGCTGCGCATTGGAAAATTCAGGGCTATGTCGTGTAGATGATGGCCTAACAGGAGGCTTTAAAATTTTCTTTCTAGTGTCCTTCGTTTGGGAGAAAAATGCAAAGGTACAAGACAGCTTTTCCTTGCCAATATCTCTCTTTTGCAAAGAGCTACGCATTGGAAAATTCAGGGCTATGTCGTGTAGATGATGGCCTAACAGGAGGCTTTAAAATTTTCTTTCTAGTGACCTTCGTTTGGGAGAAAAATGCAAAGGTACAAGACAGCTTTTCCTTGCCAATATCTCTCTTTTGCAAAGAGCTGCGCATTGGAAAATTCAGGGCTATGTCGTGTAGATGATGGCCTAACAGGAGGCTTTAAAATTTTTATTCTAGTGTCCTTCGTTTGGGAGAAAAATGCAAAGGTACAAGACAGCTTTTCCTTGCCAATATCTCTCTTTTGCAAAGAGCTGCGCATTGGAAAATTCAGGGCTATGTCGTGTAGATGATGGCCTAACAGGAGGCTTTAAAATTTTCTTTCTAGTGTCCTTCGTTTGGGAGAAAAATGCAAAGGTACAAGACAGCTTTTCCTTGCCAATATCTCTCTTTTGCAAAGAGCTACGTATTGGAAAATTCAGGGCTATGTCGTGTAGATGATGGCCTAACAGGAGGCTTTAAAAATTTCTTTCTAGTGACCTTCGTTTGGGAGAAAAATGCAAAGGTACAAGACAGCTTTTCCTTGCCAATATCTCTCTTTTGCAAAGAGCTGCGCATTGGAAAATTCAGGGCTATGTCGTGTAGATGATGGCCTAACAGGAGGCTTTAAAATTTTCTTTCTAGTGACCTTCGTTTGGGAGAAAAATGCAAAGGTACAAGACAGCTTTTCCTTGCCAATATCTCTCTTTTGCAAAGAGCTGCGCATTGGAAAATTCAGGGCTATGTCGTGTAGATGATGGCGTAACAGGAGGCTTTAACATTTTCTTTCTAGTGTCCTTCGTTTGGGAGAAAAATGCAATGGTACAAGACAGCTTTTCCTTGCCAATATCTCTCTTTTGCAAAGAGCTGCGCATTGGAAAATTCAGGGCTATGTCGTGTAGATGATGGCCTAACAGGAGGCTTTAAAATTTTCTTTCTAGTGTCCTTCGTTTGGGAGAAAAATGCAAAGGTACAAGACAGCTTTTCCTTGCCAATATCTCTCTTTTGCAAAGAGCTGCGCATTGGAAAATTCAGGGCTATGTCGTGTAGATGATGGCCTAACAGGAGGCTTTAAAATTTTAATTCTAGTGCTACTCCGATCAACAACTGTTCCTTGGACCTCGCCTTTATCTGGAGATCGTCCAAGTACGGGATAATTATAACTCCCTTTTTTCGCAGGAGTATCATCATCTCGGCCATTACCTTGGTAAACACCCTCGGTGCCGTGGACAGACCAAACGGCAGCGTCTGGAATTGGTAATGACAGTCCTGTACCACAAATCTGAGGTACTCCTGGTGAGGAGAGTAAATGGGGACATGCAGGTAAGCATCCTTGATGTCCAGTGATACCATGTAATCCCCTTCCTCCAGGCTTGAGATAACCGCCCTGAGCGATTCCATCTTGAACTTGAACCGTTTTATATACGTGTTCAAAGATTTAAAATTTAAAATGGGTCTCACCGAACCGTCCGGTTTCGGTACCACAAACCTTATTATTTCAAAACTTGTAACCATGCCAATCACAGACAGAAGGTTTCCATTAGACACAGATCTGAGAATATACTTAACTGAACATTATGTCCCACACACAAAACCATAACACACAAATTTAAATACAGTTTGCAAACTTCAATTTCTTGCAGATTTCAACAGTTTTGCCGATTTCAAAATACGCTTAGTATTGGTTGATCAGGCCAATATTATACAGCATGATTTAAATGCAAAACATATACTGTACCCTTTGTCACAGTACTATACAAAATTTGTGCTTCTATGGAATATTTCTTCCATACATGATATGCACACTTAGGGTTAATCCTCCCTGCCCTTCCCATACGCTGGAAAAATTCGCAATCCCTGCAATTTTTCACACACGCGACACGTCTGTCAACTGGGAAGCTGCAGTAGATCCTCTTATCACAACTACAATCACAAAGCAACATGCTTAGGTTATGCTTAAAACAACCAGCAGCTCTTAGCAGCTCAGTATTGCAATATATACTTACACTCAGTTACATATAATCCCTATAACCTCGGGTTGTTCACTCTATTTTTTTCTAATGTACCCTTCTTATACACGTGTAGCTGACTAACAAGTGGAGGTGATCTATGTGCTTTTTACTTTATTTGGCTCTTGGTCCAAAGCACTTATTCATGCAATCATTCATAGAGTGAAAAACACAGGTCACTGTTTCTTTGCTCAAATCTTTGAATTAATTTTGGTATTCTTATTTACATGCAACAGCATCTGTCAATCATCATTTCCGAGTTACTTGGTCCTTCAACCGATTTGGACATAATTTTGGTATTCATTTTACAAACAAGCAACAACAAACAGGTCCCTGAGTTATTTTACTAGTTTTTTTTCAATCTCTCCACTTCTCATTCTCATATTATAAAAAATACAATCACACAGACAGCTGGCAGGTATAGAAACAGCATGTACTGGAATACAGCACATACCATGGTATTCTATACTTACCAGTGCTGTTATGACTTGGGATGTTCCTTCCATCATCAGCTGCTGGCTGGCTGGCACACCCCTTTGAGAATTTGATGAAGAGATCGAGATCTATAGTTCCAAGGACATAGCCCCCATCTGTTGAATTCTCTTGGATTAACTAAATTAACCATCTTGTTGCTGTTTGGGTTGTTAGGTAAAAGAATGAATTGAAAATGGATTTATAAAAATCAATTATTATTTATTCAAAGGGCCACGCCCGTATACAGGGGAGAAGTAGCATTCTCTCGTCCTGTGTCAAATCATTTAACAACAACATACACGTATCAACAATGAGTTTTATATAATACACAGTTACACCCCTTTTGTATATTCCTCCCATATGATTTCATACCCCAGGAATACAATGTTAGGCAATAGAGTTATGCAATATTGGGACAATTGTCAAGAATACTAAAAAGATACTCGTGAGCTTCAACTGTGTCCATATTAGGAATTACATCTGGTCTCTATGAGCTTTTAGAAAGTGCGTATGTGGAAACAATACTTAGCCAACAAAGTTGTTTTTCTCTCAGGGTGTGTAAAAAGTTCAAGATGAATTTGCTATATCATCTAGCTAGAATCAAAATGGATTCTGTTATGCTTTCATATTATACTAGTGAATATGAGAACCCTTTGCTTATTGGATGTATACATAATATACGTACTATCCCGTAGTGCACACACATAACTGTTAGGCCTTCAGCAGGTTGCCTCTGTCACAGTATTCAACACATCTTATAAAACTCTCCAGATTATTGACTTTTTAAAGTTTTTCTAGGAAACGTTTTAGATGAATGCTTATTAGCCTTTGTCAGTATGCACTTTCGCAAAGTGTCTCTGTGGCGCAATCAGTTAGTGTGTACGGCTGTTAACTAAAAGGTTGGTGGTTCAATCCCACCCAGGGATGTAATTGATCTTGTTATCAGATTTTGGTGATCTTTAAGTAGACAAGTCAAAATTTCAAACCGCCTCTTATGGTGTAGGGTACCTGGCCTTCTCTGATGTAATCAGAGTTAGATTTGATTCATTGATTTTATAAAAACAGCTAGGAAGCACAATTTAGCAGTGGTTTGCAGAGAAAAAAAATATGCTGGCAGAAAAATCCAATTGAGTGATTAAACAGCTCTTCATTTTCTGGCTTTATTTTTATGCTAACAAATTTGTTCTCTGAAAAGTGTCCACAAAGCCAAGTCTCTGATTAACACCTTTGTAAGGATGGTTTTTCACCTATTACTAAATTATACTTGCTTCATTGGAAAGGCAGCAAGATGCATCCTCATTTCAATGTCTACTGAAATAATACAGGTTGACACCAGGAAACATTAACGCCACTGCATCCTTGCTGCTTTCTCATGTGGAAGTCTGTTTAATGTGAAAACAAGGTGATATCTAATTAGCACACAGGTAAGGAATTCCGAAAATCTTTATTTAAGGGTGAAGATGTTTCTCACAAAATTGTTGCCCCAATGCATCATTGAAATTCAAGCTGGAAAGATGATTTTAATATATCACTTGTACATTTTGTATTGCTCTTCTGGTGACAATGTAGTTTTTTTTTCAATTACCATTTTAATAACAGGGTAAAGAAAATTAAGTGGATTTTTGAAAGAAAACTATACTGTCAATATACTATTAAAACAAATTAAAATGGTAAAAGTTATTGTACTTTAAGTAAAAATAAAAGAGCAAAAATATCAATCCCAGTTTTGATTACTTAAATTAACAAAAAAAAATGCATATAGCAAAGGATAGTTTCAATCTGCCTACCTCTGGGTTATGGGTCCAGCATGCTTCCATTGCAGTACTCTGCTGCACATGTAAGTGCAAGAGATCCTGAAGCACTCACTCATCATGGGAAAGTACCAATGTGTTTATTCGTTGGTTGATGGAAGAAACATCTTACAAAAACTCTCCAGATTATTGATTTTTTAATGTTTTTCTAGGAAACGTTCTAGATTTATGCTTATTAGCCTTTGTCAGTATGCACTTTTTGCAAAGTGTCTCTGTGGCGCAATCGGTTAGTGTGTTCGGCTATTAACCGAAAGGTTGGTGGTTCAATCCCACCCAGGGATGTAATTAAACTTGTGATCAGATTTTGGTGATATTTAAGTAGACAAGTCAAAATTTCAAACCCCCTCTTATGGTGTAGGGTACATGGCCTTCTCTGATGTAATCAGAGTTAGATTTGATTCAGTTATTTTATAAAAAAACAGCTAGGAAGCACAATTTAGCAGTGGGTTGCAGAGAAAAAAAAATATGCTGGCAGAAAAATCCAATCGAGTGATTAAACAGCTCTTCATTTTCTGGCTTTATTTTTATGCTAACAAATTTGTTCTCTGAAAAGTGTCCACAAAGCCAAGTCTCTGATTAACACCTTTGTAAGGATGGTTTTTCACCTATTACTAAATTAAACTTGCTTCATTGGAAAGGCAGCAAGATGCATCCTCATTTCAATGTCTACTGAAATAATACAAGTTGACACCAGGAAACATTAACGCCACTGCTTCCTTGCTGCTTTCTCATGTGGAAGTCTGTTTAATGTGAAAACAAGGTGATATCTAATTAGCACACAGGTAAGGAATTAAGAAAATCTTTATTTAAGGGTGAAGATGTTTCTCACAAATTTGTTGACCCAATGCATCATTGAAATTCAAGCTGGAAAGATGATTTTAATATATCACTTGTACATTTTATATTGCTCTTCTGATGACAATGTAGTTTGTTTTTGTCAATTACCATTTTAATAATAGGGTAAAGAAAATGAAGTGGATTTTTGAAAGAAAACAATACTGTCAATATACTATTAAAACAAATTAAAATGGTAAAAGTTATTGTACTTTAAGTAAAAATAAAAGAGCCAAAATATCAATCCCAGTTTTGGATTACTTTAATTAACAAAAAAAAATGCATATAGCAGAGGATAGTTTCAATCTGCCTACCTCTGGGTTATGGGCCCAGCATGCTTCCATTGCTGTACTCTGCTGCACATGTAAGTGCAAGAGATCCTGAAGCACTCACTCATCATGGGAAAGTACCAATGTGTTTCTTCGTTGGTTGATAGAAGAAACATCTTACAAAAACGCTCCAGATTATTGACTTTTTTAAGTTTTTCTAGGAAACGTTTTAGATGAATGCTTATTAGCCTTTGTCAGTATGGACTTTTGCAAAGTGTCTCTGTGGCGCAATCAGTTAGTATGTACGGCTATTAACCATAAGGTTGGTGGTTCAATCCCACCCAGGGACCTAATTGACCTTGTTATCAGATTTTGGTGATCTTTAAGTAGACAAGTCAAAATTTCAAACCCCCTGTTACGGTGTAGGGTACCTGGCCTTCTCTGATGTAATCAGAGTTAGATTTGATTCAGTGATTTTATAAAAACAGCTAGGAAGCACAATTTAGCAGTGGGTTGCAGAGAAAAAAAAATATGCTGGCAGTAAAATCCAATTGAGTGATTAAACAGCTCTTCATTTTCTGGCTTTATTTTTATGCTAACAAATTTGTTCTCTGAAAAGTGTCCACAAAGCCAAGTCTCTGATTAACACCTTTGTAAGGATGGTTTTTCACCTATTACTAAATTAAACTTGCTTCATTGGAAAGGCAGCAAGATGCATCCTCATTTCAATGTCTACTGAAATAATACAAGTTGACACCAGGAAACATTAACGCCACTGCATCCTTGCTGCTTTCTCATGTGGAAGTCTGTTTAATATGAAAACAAGGTGATATCTAATTAGCACACAGGTAAGGAATTAAGAAAATCTTTATTTAAGGGTGAAGATGTTTCTCACAAAATCGTTGCCCCAATGCATCATTGAAATTCAAGCTGGAAATATGATTTTAATATATCACTTGTACATTTTGTATTGCTCTTCTGGTGACAATGTAGTTTGTTTTTGTCAATTACCATTTTAATAATAGGGTAAAGAAAATGAAGTGGATTTTTGAAAGAAAACAATACTGTCAATATACTATTAAAACAAATTAAAATGGTAAAAGTTGTTGTACTTTAAGTAAAAATAAAAGAGCCAAAATATCAATCCCAGTTTTGGATTACTTTAATTAACAAAAAAAAATGCATATAGCAGAAGATAGTTTCAATCTGCCTACCTCTGGGTTATGGGCCCAGCATGCTTCCATTGCTGTACTCTGCTGCACATGTAAGTGCAAGAGATCCTGAAGCACTCACTCATCATGGGAAAGTACCAATGTGTTTCTTCGTTGGTTGATGGAAGAAACATCTTACAAAAACTCTCCAGATTATTGACTTTTTAAAGTTTTTCTAGGAAACGTTTTAGATGAATGCTTATTAGCCTTTGTCAGTATGTACTTTTGCAAAGTGTCTCTGTGGCGCAATCAGTTAGTATGTACGGCTATTAACCAAAAGGTTGGTGGTTCAATCCCACCCAGGGACCTAATTGACCTTGTTATCAGATTTTGGTGATCTTTAAGTAGACAAGTCAAAATTTCAAACCCCCTGTTATGGTGTAGGGTACCTGGCCTTCTCTGATGTAATCAGAGTTAGATTTGATTCAGTGATTTTATAAAAACATCTAGGAAGCACAATTTAGCAGTGGGTTGCAGAGAAAAAGAAATATGCTGGCAAAAAAATCAAATTGCGTGATTAAACAGCTCTTCATTTTCTGGCTTTATTTTTATGCTAACAAATTTGTTCTCTGAAAAGTGTCCACAAAGCCAAGTCTCTGATTAACACCTTTGTAGGGATGGTTTTTCACCTATTACTAAATTAAACTTGCTTCATTGGAAAGGCAGCAAGATGTATCCTCATTTCAATGTCTACTGAAATAATACAGGTTGACACCAGGAAACATTAACGCCACTGCATCCTTGCTGCTTTCTCATGTGGAAGTCTGTTTAATGTTAAAACAAGGTGATATCTAATTAGCACACAGGTAAGGAATTAAGAAAATCTTTATTTAAGGGTGAAGATGTTTCTCACAAAATTGTTGACCCAATGCATCATTGAAATTCAAGCTGGAAAGATGATTTTAATATATCACTTGTACATTTTGTATTGCTCTTCTGGTGACAATGTAGTTTGTTTTTGTCAATTACCATTTTAATAATAGGGTAAAGAAAATGAAGTGGATTTTTGAAAGAAAACAATACTGTCAATATACTATTAAAACAAATTAAAATGGTAAAAGTTATTGTACTTTAAGTAAAAATAAAAGAGACAAAATATCAATCCCAGTTTTGGATTACTTTAATTAACAAAAAAAAATGCATATAGCAGAGGATAGTTTCAATCTGCCTACCTCTGGGTTATGGGCCCAGCATGCTTCCATTGCAGTACTCTGCTGCACATGTAAGTGCAAGAGATCCTGAAGCACTCACTCATCATGGGAAAGTACCAATGTGTTTCTTCGTTGGTTGATGGAAGAAACATCTTACAAAAACTCTCAAGATAATTGACTTTTTAAAGTTTTTCTAGGAAACGTTTTAGATGAATGCTTATTAGCCTTTGTCAGTATGGACTTTTGCAAAGTGTCTCTGTGGCGCAATCAGTTAGTATGTACGGCTATTAACCATAAGGTTGGTGGTTCAATCCCACCCAGGGACCTAATTGACCTTGTTATCAGATTTTGGTGATCTTTAAGTAGACAAGTCAAAATTTCAAACCCCCTGTTATGGTGTAGGGTACCTGGCCTTCTCTGATGTAATCAGAGTTAGATTTGATTCAGTGATTTTATAAAAACAGCTAGAAAGCACAATTTAGCAGTGGGTTGCAGAGAAAAAAAATATGCTGGCAGAAAAATCCAATTGAGTGATTAAACAGCTCTTCATTTTCTGGCTTTATTTTTATGCTAACAAATTTGTTCTCTGAAAAGTGTCCACAAAGCCAAGTCTCTGATTAACACCTTTGTAAGGATGGTTTTTCACCTATTACTAAATTAAACTTGCTTCATTGGAAAGGCAGCAAGATGCATCCTCATTTCAATGGTAAGTCAACCTTCTTGCCCTATGTTCCCTGTCAACGGATGAAGACGCATCATTATCTACCGCAGTCATTTTGGCCCAATAGATATGCAAGAAGTTTAGATTCCCCTTTCTTTGCAGGTAAAGGAAGGAAAAGGAAGAGGTCTGTAGCCTCTTCAAGATCGCAGGACCAGAGATTGTCCTCTGCTTCTGCCAAATCCACTGCATGACACTGGGGCTTTCTTGCAGGAGCCCACACCAGTGGGGGCACGTCTAAAACTCTTCAGTCAGTTCTGGATTCATTCGGACCTGGACTCGTGGGTTTTACAAATAGTGTCCCAAGGGTACAAACTGGGGTTTCAAGACGTTCCCCCTCACCGATTGTTCAAATTGGCCTTAGTCAGCAGGGAGAAGGTTTTTATTCAAGCCTCTTCGTGGTCCCGAAGCCGGACGGCTCAGTCAGACCAATCTTAAATCTGAAATCCCTCAATTTCTTCCTAAAGAAATTCAATTTCAAGATGGAATTTCTCAGGGCAGTGATCTCCAGTCCGGAGGACGGAGATTTCATGGTTTTGGTAGACATAAAGGATGCCTACTTACATGTTCCCATTTAGCCACTGCCTCAAGCTACCTAAGGTTTGCAATTCAGGATTGTCATTACCAATTTCAGACATTGCCGTTTGGTCTGTCCACGGCTCCGAGGATTTTCACCAGGGTGATGGCGGAAATTATGGTTCTCCTTCGCAAGCAAGAAGTCACAATTATCCCGTACTTGGATGATCTCCTGATAAAGGCGAGATCCAGGGACCAGTTGGTGCAAAACATTGCACTCTCCCTGACAGTTCTTCAACAACATGGTTGGCTCCTAAACTTGCCAAAATCGCAGTTGGTCCCAATGACGCGGTTGTTGTTTTTGGGAGTCATACTGTTAGGCGCCGGGGTCCGCTTGATGGTCTGCGCGGCCCGGCGCCTAGCAACTAGAGACGCCGTGCACGTACAGCCGCCGGCTCCCTAGCAACGCTAGACGCCGGGCGCGCTGAGCCGCACGGACCCTAGCAACGGGGACGCCACTGGCGGACCGCGTTCCCCATTGCTAGGCTTTAGGAAATTAAGATATTCACCTGCTCTCTGGCCGTGCAGCAAGGCAGCTGCACGGCATTTATTCTAATCAGCCTTTAGCAGCTGATTGGAGGACTCCTTGTTAAATACACTCCCAGGGCTTCTCACAGACGCCGGTAATAGCTTCCTGCATGCTGCCTTTGTTTGCTGAGAGTCTGTTTCCAGTCCTGCTGTATCCGGTCATTCCAGTCCGCAGAAGTCCGGTATTCGGGAGTTATCATCTCATCCCAAGAGGTCGTTTGGTTCCCTGGAGTCCTGACTGATCACCGTTTTATATCCAGTGGTGTTCGTGAGTTGCGGCTCTGCCGTGTGTTGCGGCTCAGCCGCTTTACCTTTTATATTTTGTGTTTGGAGCACTTGCGGAGGGTTCCGCTTCCACAAGTCCTCTCTGGTACTTGGCGGTGCCGGGTAGGAGAATTGGACAAGTGGATATTTTGGTTGTCCTTTTTCCTTGCGGTTTCTCCGCACATATTATAGTTTTGAGTTTGCTTAGCCCCTGGCCTGGTTGTTTAGTTAGAGGGCCTCTTGTTATCACCCTGTCTCAGGTTTCCCTTTGTCTCTCATTAAGACCGGGGGGCATCGAAGTTGGGCAGACATAATCCGCCCTTCAAACGCGGCTGCCAAGGGCTCAAGAAACCATAGTCTCGCAGGGGATTTCTGACAACACGGGTGAGACAACAGAGTTAGGGCGCCAGGGGCTATTTTCCTGTCCTGCTCCCTTCCCCAGCATTCCGTTCCAGTGCTCCAGTCTTTGCCATAAGATCTTCTCTGACCAGAGTGCTGGAATCATAACATTATTACCGGCCATACCAAAACTTAAAATTAAACAGGGTTTAATTTTTTCTCATTCAGTTTTGTGAGAGTTTATCGGCCTCATGAATCCAACAGGTTTAGGGCCAAATCCTGGTCAGCTCTTAGTCAGCCAGATTCTAGAACTTACTCAGATGGTTCAGGATCTTTCTCTTCGGGTGAAGTCGCAGGAAGATCTTTTGCGAGCTTCCCCAAGGGTAGTCCCTGAACCAAAGATGCATTTGCCTGACCGTTTTTCTGGTGATAGAAAAGAGTTTTTTTAATTTTAAAGAATCCTGTAAACTTTATTTTCGTTTAAGACCGACTTCCTCGGGTACTGAATCTCAGCGGGTCGGGTTTATTATTTCTTTGCTCCAGGGGGATCCTCAGACCTGGGCATTTGGTTTAAGAGCAGAGGATCCGGCATTGTTGTCAATTGACGCTTTTTTTGAGTCTTTAGGGCTCTTGTATGATGACCCTGATAGAGAGGCGTCCGCTGAAAGTCAGTTGCGCGCTCTCAGACAGGGTAGAAATCCTGCAGAGGTTTATTGTACGGAGTTTCGCCGTTGGTCGAACGACTGTGGCTGGAATGACCCAGCCCTGCGCAGTCAGTTTCGCCTCGGCTTATCAGAGTCTATAAAAGACAGTCTCCTTCAGTACCCCGCTCCTGAGACTCTCGATAAACTCATGGAGCTTTCTATTAAGATTGATCGTCGTCTCAGAGAGCGGAGGGCTGAAAAGGGAGCACCTGTAAGGTCAAGTCCGTGTGTATATTCCATTCCTGAAGACGTAGAGGAGACCATGCAGATGGGTCTCTTCCGGCTGTCTCCTGAAGAAAGAGCCAGAAGGCAAAATTCTGGTCTTTGTCTGTACTGTGGGGGTAAGGGACATTTTGCTCGTAATTGTCCGAACAAGTCGGGAAACGCTTTGACCAGGTGAATTGTGAGGGGGTTCACCTAGGTCTGCAGCTTATCTCCTCGAATAACTCCCTTTTAGTCCCAGTTAAAGTTTCCTTTGGCAGCCTCAGTTCTTTGGTGTCGGCTTTTGTTGACAGTGGAGCTGCAGGAAACTTTATGGATTTAACTTGGGCTAAGGCCTTAGGCATTCCTCAGTTACCTTTGGGTAGGTGTGTCACCATGCATGGCTTAGATGGGAGTCCGCTGTCTAATGGGATTATTTCTCTCTGTACACCCCCTGTACTACTTACAGTAGGAGCTCTACATTCCGAGAAAATCGAGTTCTTTCTTACACATTGCCCAGCAGTTCCAGTTGTTCTGGGTCACCCTTGGCTGGCCTTTCATAATCCCACCATTGATTGGCGGTCGGGGGAGATTTCACATTGGGGTACTTTTTGTGATAAGGAATGTATCACGTTTCCAGTCAGAGTAGCAGCTATCATTCCAGAACTCATTCCGGTGGAATACCAGGAGTTTGCTGATGTTTTCTCCAAAGGCAATGCGGACATTCTGCCTCCCCATCGGCCTTATGATTGTGCTATTGAGTTAATTCCTGGTGCCGCATTGCCAAAGGGAAGATTATATGCATTATCCGGGCCAGAAACTGCGGCTATGAATGATTATGTAAAGGAGAGCCTTGAGAAAGGATTTATTAGACCATCAAAATATCCTTTAAGTGCAGGCTTCTTCTTTGTGGAGAAAAAGGATGGCTCGCTTAGACCTTGCATTGATTTTAGAGCCCTGAATAAGATCTCAGTTAAAAACACCTATCCTTTGCCGTTGATTTCTGTACTCTTTGATCAGTTACGTTCTGCTGTGATTTTTTCTAAAATTGACCTTAGAGGAGCGTACAACCTCATCCGAATTAAATCTGGAGATGAGTGGAAAACGGCCTTCAGTACTCAGTCGGGTCACTACGAATACCTAGTGATGCCGTTCGGCCTGTCCAATGCTCCGGCAGTTTTTCAAGACCTCATTAACGATGTGCTCCGTGACTTCCTAGGGAAATTCGTGGTCGTTTACTTAGACGACATCCTGATTTTTTCTAAATCAATGGAACAACATGTTACCCAGGTGCGTCTGGTTCTTCAAAAGTTATGTGAGAATCATTTATATGCCAAGCTGGAGAAGTGTGAGTTTCATGTCACGGAAGTATCTTTTTTAGGGTACATAATTTCCCCTCAGGGATTTTCCATGGAACCAAAGAAACTCCAGGCCATCCTTAGTTGGGCGCAACCCACCAATTTAAAAGCAATTAAGCGTTTTTTAGGGTTTGCGAATTATTATAGGAGGTTCATTCATTCTTTTTCTGACCTGGTTGCTCCCATTGTAGCTCTGACAAAGAAAGGAGCGGATCCTACCAACTGGTCGCGTGAAGCTGAGTTGTCCTTCCGGGCCTAGAAACAAGCCTTTGTCTCGGCTCCAGTCCTCAGACATCCTAATCCGGAATTGCCCTTTGTGGTGGAGGTTGATGCCTCGGAGGTTGGAGTGGGGGCTATCCTTTCTCAAAAGGATCCGGAGTCTCTGGAGTTATATCCTTGTGCCTTTATGTCCAGGAAATTCTCCTCCGCTGAATCCAACTATGACGTTGGTAATCGGGAGTTACTGGCGGTAAAATGGGCTTTCGAGGAGTGGAGGCATTGGCTGGAGGGAGCAAAACATACTATTTCGGTATTGACTGACCATAAGAACCTGCAATAGATTGAATCGGCTAAGCGGCTTAATGCCCGGCAGGCACGTTGGGCATTATTTTTTACGCGTTTCAAATTTATAATCACTTTCAGGCCTGGTTCCAAGAATACTAAGGCTGATGCCCTGTCACATAGCTTTCTTCTGGTTCACAATAACAATCCTGTTACCCCCATACTTCCATCTTCGGTCATCTGGGCGGGCCTCACACAAGATTTATTTACCCAGTTAAAACAGCTTCAACACCAAGCTCCTAGAATTACTCCTGCTGGTCGTCTTTACGTCCCTGAGTTTTTGAGAGTTACTGTTTTAACGGAATTCCATGATAACAAAGTTTCAGGGCATCCAGGAGTCTCTAAGACATTGGAGTTAGTCTCTCGCTCAGTATGGTGGCCTGGTCTTTCTAAAGACGTCAAGGAATTTGTTTATTCATGTCAGGTTTGTGCACAGCATAAGGTTCCCCGTTCCTTGCCCATCGGGCAACTTATGCCCTTAAATGTTCCTCTCAGGCCGTGGTCTCATATTTCCATGGATTTTGTGGTTGACCTTCCCCTTTCAGCCGGATTCCGAGTCATATGGGTGGTAGTGGACCGTTTTAGTAAAATGGCTCATTTTATTGCTCTTCCCCGATTGCCTTCTGCCCAAGGGTTGGCAGTTTTGTTTCTCCGCCATGTATTCAGGCTTCATGGGTTACCTACTGATATTGTTTCTGATCGGGGTCCACAATTCATCGCACAATTCTGGAAATGTTTTTGTGCCTCATTGAAGATGAAATTGTCGTTAACATCCGGTTACCACCCACAATCCAACGGGCAAACCGAACGAGTTAACCAATCATTGAAACAATATTTGCGCTTGTATTCAGCCAAACTCCAGAATGATTGGTCCGAGTTTCTTCCGTTGGCTGAATTTGCTTACAATAATTCTTGTCATTCCTCCACTAAAGAGTCTCCATTCTTTTCAGTTTTTGGTTTTCACCCCAGAGCTAATTCTTTTTTTCATCATTCCTCAGTCTCCTCGCTTACCTTAACCTCCCATCTCAGAGCCATTTGGAAAAAGGTGCACCTTGCTCTCAGAAAAGCGGCCTTTCGAGAGAAGAAATTTTCTGACAGGCTCCGACGTCCTTGCACTTTTAAGGTGGGAGATAGGGTGTGGTTGTCGACTTGCAACATCAGGCTTCGACAATCCTCAGCTAGACTGGGACCCAAATTTATTGGGCCATTTCTTATTATTAAAAGAGTCAACCCAGTTGCCTTTCGGTTACGTTTACCAAGATCTCTCAGGATTGGAAATACGTTTCATTGTTCCCTGTTGAAACAATACGTTTCTTCCAGTAGATTTCCTCGGAAGATCTCTCAGGGTAGATCTCCAGTGGATGTACAGGGACAACAGGAGTTCTTGGTAGAGAAGGTTCTCGATTCCAAATTGTCCCGGGATCGGCTGTATTTTCTGGTTCACTGGAAAGGCTATGGTCCGGAGGAAAGGTCTTGGGTCCTGGATAAGGATCTTCATGCCCCGAGGCTCAAGAGGGCATTTTTTCGGGAATTTCCTCAGAAACCTGGCTTTAGGGGTTCCTTGACCCCTCCTCAAGGGGGGGGTACTGTTAGGCGCCGGGGTCCGCTTGATGGTCTGCGCGGCCCGGCGCCTAGCAACTAGAGATGCCATGCACGTACAGCCGCCGGCTCCCAAGCAATGCTAGACGCCGGGCGCGCTGAGCCGCACGGACCCTAGCAACGGGGACGCCACTGGTGGACCGCGTTCCCCGTTGCTAGGCTTTAGGAAATTAAGATATTCACCTGCTCTCTGGCCGTGCAGCAAGGCAGCTGCACGGCATTTATTCTAATCAGCCTTTAGCAGCTGATTGGAGGACTCCTTGTTAAATACACTCCCAGGGCTTCTCACAGATGCCGGTAATAGCTTCCTGCATGCTGCCTTTGTTTGCTGAGAGTCTGTTTCCAGTCCTGCTGTATCCGGTCATTCCAGTCCACAGAAGTCCGGTATTCGGGAGTTGTCATCTCATCCCAAGAGGTCGTTTGGTTCCCTGGAGTCCTGACTGATCACCGTTTTATATCCAGTGGTGTTCGTGAGTTGCGGCTCTGCCATGTGTTGCGGCTCAGCCGCTTTACCTTTTATATTTTGTGTTTGGAGCATTTGCGGAGGGTTCCGCTTCCACAAGTCCTCTCTGGTACTCGGCGGTGCCGGGTAGGAGAATTGGACAAGTGGATATTTTGGTTGTCCTTTTTCCTGGCGGTTTCTCCGCACATATTATAGTTTTGAGTTTGCTTAGCCCCTGGCCTGGTTGTTTAGTTAGAGGGCCTCTTGTTATCACCCTGTCTCGGGTTTCCCTTTGTCTCTCATTAAGACCGGGGGGCATCGAAGTTGGGCAGACATAATCCGCCCTTCAAACGCGGCTGCCAAGGGCTCAAGAAACCATAGTCTCGCAGGGGATTTCTGACAACACGGGTGAGACAACAGAGTTAGGGCGCCAGGGGCTATTTTCCTGTCCTGCTCCCTTCCCCAGCATTCCGTTCCAGTGCTCCGGTCCTTGCCATAAGATCTTCTCTGACCAGAGTGCTGGAATCATAACACATACTGGACACAGAAGAGGTTTTCTTCCAGTGGAAAGGCTATGGAGATCCAGAGTCTGGTCAAACAAATTCTGAAACCAGCAAGAGTGTTAATCCATCAATGCATTCAGTTGCTGGGGAAGATGGTTGTGGCCTACGAGGCCATTCAGTTTGGCAGGTTCCATGCCAGAGTGTTCCAGTGGGACCTGTTGGACAATTGGTCCGGATCCCACCTACACATGCACCGGAGGATAATCCTGTCTTCCAAGACCAGAATCTCACTCCATTGGTGGCTGCACAGTTCTCACCTCCTAGAGGGGCGATGGTTCGGGATCCAGGACTGGATCCTAGGGACCACAGATGCAACCCTCCGAGGCTGGGGAAAACGTCCAAGGAAGATGGTCAAGTCAGGAAAGTTGTCTCCACATAAATGTTCTGGAGTTAAGGGCCATTTAATAACTGCAGACACAGTACACACTGGGACGGGTGCCCAGCATCCTCAACAGACTAAGAGAAAAGGATTTACCGGTAGGTATTAAAATCCTAGTTTCTCTAACGTCCTAGAGGATGCTGGGGACTCCGTAAGGACCATGGGGATAGACGGGCTCCACAGAGTTCATGATCTTCACTGAGGTAGCGCACAGCACTGCAGCTGTGCGCCATTGCTCCCATACACCTCACATACTCCGGTCACTGTAAGGGTGCAGGGCGCAGGGGGGGCGCCCTGGGCAGCAATATAAACCTCTTTTTGGCAAAAATATAACATATATACAGCTGGGCACTGTATATATGTATGAGCCCCCACCAATTTTACAGTTTAAGCGGGACAGAAGCCCGCCGCCGAGGGGGCGGGGCTTCTCCATCAGCACTCACCAGCGCCATTTTTTCTCCACAGCACCGCTGAGAGGAAGCTCCCCGGACTCTCCCCTGCTTATACCACGGTAGAGAAGAGGGTTGAAAAGAGAGGGGGGGCACATAATTCGGCCCAAATTACATACAGCAGCGCTACTGGACAAACATTAAGTTACTGTGTTATTCCTGGGTTATATAGCGCTGGGGAGTGCGCTGGCATACTCTCTCTCTGTCTCTCCAAAGGGCCTTGTGGGGAAACTGTCTTCAGAAAAAGTATTCCCTGTGTGTGTGGTGTGTCGGTACACGTGTGTCGACATGTCTGAGGAAGAAGGCTATATTAGAGAGGAGCGGGAGCAAATTAATGTGGTGTCTCCGCTGACACCTGATTGGATGGATATGTGGAATGTTTTAAATGCTAGTGTAAACTCATTGTACAAAAGATTAGACAAGGCTGAAGCTTTGGGACAGTCAGGGACTCAACCCATGCCTGATCCTATGTTGCAGGGACTGTCAGGGTCTCATAAGCGCCCACTATCCCAGATTGTTGACACAGATACCGACACGGATTCTGACTCCAGTGTCGATTACGATGATGCAAAGTTACAGCCAAAATTGGCAAAATCCATTCGATATATGATTATGGCAATAAAAGATGTTTTGCACATCACAGAGGAACCCCCTGTCCCTGACAAGAGGGTACATATGTACAAGGGAAAGAAGCCTGAGGTAACCTTTGAGGGGGTCACACGAGCTGAACGAGTTATGTGAAAAAGCTTTGGAATCTCCAGATAAAAGACTGCAGATTTCCAAAAGGATTCTTATGGCGTATCCTTTTCCATCAACGGATAGGTTACGATGGAAATCCTCCCGTAGGATGGACAAAGCATTAACACGCACAGCTACAGTTGGAAAATCAAATTTTTTACCTTATGTTCCCTCACAGCATAAGAAAGCTCCGCATTATCAAATGCAGTCCTTTCGGTCACAAAGAAACAAGAAAGTGCGAGGTGCGTCCTTTCTTGCCAGAGGTAGGTGCAGAGGAATAAAGCTGCACAACACAGCTAGTTCCCAGGAACAGAAGTCCTCCCCGGCCTCTACAAAATCTACCTCATGACGCTGGGGCTCCACTGGCAGAGTCCGGCCCATGTGATGTCATGCAGCTGCTCTGACCACGCCTCCTGTTTCTCCGTTGCTGACCCCATTTTGAAACCGTGCCCCGCACCGCTCCATCTCTGACTTGGAAATGGAGTGTTGTTGACCCCCCTCCCCCCCCCCCCCTTCACCGATTCACAGGCAGAGGTGATCGCATTATCTGCGGGGTGCCGCAGAAAATGCAGGTGGATGCGTATGCTCTTAGCAGTTTTTGCAGTTGGATTGCGATCCAACCTGAATCAGGCCCCATTACCTATCACAATGCACTGCGGGTAGTACAAAATGGGGTTAATATAGGAGAAAAAACCCCAGAGCTGTGCTCCTTAACTGTCCCTGGTGGCTAGTGGAGCGGCTGCCCAGTAATCAGTGTCCACGCCAGTGCGCACACGGCCCGCCCCCATCAGCGGCCTCGTGATCCCGGAGGGCGGTGTGTGTGTGACTGACCTTAGGAAGAAACCGGAGCCTCCGCTGCAGTGACCCAGCAACCGGGGCACGGGAGTATACTGCGCCACTGGGAGTGATGGAGCTGCAGTAAAGAGGTCTATTAGACCTAGCCTGCTGCAGCCCTTGTAGATTCTTATAAAAAAAGTTCTTCTTTTCTTGCCAAAATTAATAGCTAAGAATAGGCTGCCTGAGGCAGCCCCCTGTTAAGTGGCCTGCTACTGAAGGCACCAACTACAAACTGAGCTCCCTGTTCATGGAAGCGAGGTTATAGAGGAGGGGGCGCTGAGCATCTTGGGAACAGTCAAAAGCTTTGAGCCTGTTGGTGCCTCAGATCAAGATCCTACTCTGGTGTACATATACAATGTGAATCCTTGTGGAGTCCAGTGTACCCCACAGAAGAAATGAATGCGTCACACCCATTGGCAGCAACATTAGAATAGCTGCCGATGGGCACAATTGAGAAAGGAAGGGGGGAAAACATTTGAATCCAGCACATATATGTAATTTGAATATGTAATTTGTACCTTCCTACTTTAAAATGTAATGGATGAACCTCACCCTGTGAGAACTATCTTCATGATCAAGAGATCTCATATGCAAGATAAGTATGTGTTGGGATAGGGCTGTGGAGGGCGGCTGCTCGGGCACACCCCTGTCAAGTTAAGGAGATTCAACTGAGGAAGCACAAGGGAACTCTCATCTGGGAACAACAACTGCAGGGAGAACACATTTTCAGACGAATGTGGGAGGGCAGAAGGCTGCCTAATACTGAAGCACCCCCAAACAACAAACCAAATGCAACAACTACTGCAAGCATTCCTGGGGGAAGGCCTGCAGCAGATGGATTTGCATATAGTGATGTCATCCAAGCAGTGGGCATAGTTGGCTGCAACCCTCGTCTGCATATGAAAAGAGAAAAGGGTCACGCAGGGCATGGCGGCCTTTGTGGGGTTGCGCTTTCGAGAGTTCCCTTGTGCTGCCTCAGTTGGATCTCCTTCACTTGACAGGGGGGTGCCCGAGCAGCGACCCTCCCCAGCTCTAGCCCAACTCCTACTTACCTGCCAGGTGAGATACTATGATCAGGAAGGTGCAAAACCAGTGCTGTTGGCTGGCAATCATAACATATGTGCACAAGCAGAAGCAAATCCTGTCCCCTACCAAAGGGCCAGTGCTAGGGTGTTTGGCGCCTCCCTGCAAACTATTAATTTGGGCCCTCTCTCCAATACTTAATAAAGGGACAGTGCGCTCCTTAAAAAAAGAAGGTGTGGTATCACAAGGAAGGGGCATGGCCACACAATAGCACCCCAAATCAAAATACGCCACACAGTAGCACTATCTTATTGTCATTACACCACATGTAATAATAATAATAATAATAATAATAATAATACCCACAGTCGCAGTGCCCTTTATACACATAACCACCATATCAGTGCAGCTTACACACATAATGCCAACAGTAGCAGTGCCCCTTCTACACATGCCCACGGTGGCAATCCTTTACATGGCAAATATCAACCTGGTTTTGCCATGTAAAGGATTGCCACTTTAAAAAACAAACAATAAAAAAAAAAAAAACAACAGGAAAAAACACAAAATCTCTCACTTTCTGATTCTCACACCCTATTACATTCCTCCCTATATATTTAAATGTTTCTATTACTGTATGTTCCCTCTTCCCTTCTCCAAACTATACACATAATCTTTTAGTATTTCCAGGTAAGTTTTGTGATGTAGGCCATGCACAATTTTAGTTGCCCTAATGTATTTACAGCCTTCTGGAGATATGGCTTCGGGAACTGAACACAGGATTCTAAATGTGGCTGTACCAAGGACCTATACAGTGGCATTACAGGTTGAGTATCCCTTATCCAAAATGCTTGGGACCAGAGGAATTTTGGATATCGGATTTTTCTGTATTTTGGAATAATTGCATACCATAACGAGATATCATGGTGATGGGACCTAAATCTAAGCACATAATGCATTTATGTTTCATATACACCTTATACACACAGCCTGAAGGTCATTTTAGCCAATATTTTTTATAACTTTGTGCATTAAACAAAGTGTGTGTACATTCACAGAATTCATTCATGTGTCATATACACCTTATACACACAGTCTGAAGTTCATTTAATACAATATTTTTAATAACTTTGAGTATTAAACAAAGTTTGTGTACACTGAGCCATCAAAAAACAAAGGTTTCACTAGATAGTGGTTGGTGGAGCAACAGAGTCAAGAGCAGAAGTAAGGGAAGCATTGTATGTGGAAGTGGCTTGTTCAGGGCATGAGAGAGAGAGAATAGGAGAGAGAAGTGAGTCAAACAGGGAGGAAAGGAATGTGGTGTCAATAGCTTCAATGTTACGCTTAGTGATGGTAGCCTTAGGAGGTAGAGATGGGGAAGTCGAGAGAGATAGGTTGAAGGAGAGCAGGTGGTGGTCAGAGAGGGGAAATGGGGAGTTGGAAAAATCAGAAATATCACAGCGGTGAGTGAAGACCAGATCCAGTGAGCTCCCATTCACATGGGAGGGTGAGGAGGTCCACTGGGAGAGACCAAGTGAAGAGGTGAGGTTAAGGAGTTTAGAGGCAGGGGATTGTGTGGGGATGTCAATAGGGATGTTGAAATCGCCTAGGATAATGGTGGGAATGTCAGAAGAGAGGAAGTGAGGAAGCCAGGAAGCAAAGTTGTCGATGAATTTGGAAGCAGTGCCAGGGGGGCGGTAAATGACAGCTACTCTAAGATGGACTGGTTGGAAGAGGCATATGGCGTGGTCCTCAAATGTAGAGAATATAAGGGATGGTTCTGGTGGTATGAGTTGGTAGGAGTAACTAGAAGGTAAAAGGATCCCAACACCACCCCCATGGCGACCCCCAGGTCGGGGTGTGTGTGTGAATGTAAGGCCCCCAGCAGAGAGAGCAGCAGCAGAAGTAGTGTCAGAGGGCGTAATCCAAGTTTCAGTAATGGCTAGTAGGTGTAGGGAGTTGGAAATGAAAAGGTCATGAGTGGGGACCAGTTTGTTACAAACAGATCTGGCATTCCAGAGGGCACAGGATAGGGGGTATGAGTTTGTGGGAGAGATGTGAATTAGATTTTCAGGGTTGCTGTAGCGATGAGGTGGGATTAACTTTGAGGGCAGGGATGATGAGAGAGTAGTGATGGTACGGGTGCCTGAGCTAGGAGTGGAAACTGCAGGAGGTGGGCAGGGAGGGAGGTCAGTGTGATGTGGATGGGGGTGTGGGGAGGTGACAGGGAAGGGAGAGAGGGAGCAGGGCTGAGTTGTGGGGTAGCAGGACCATGGGGCAGAGGTGAATGAAAGTGGGGTAACAGGAAAGGTGGGGGAAGGAAACAGAGGGATGGAGGGGAGACAGAGGAGGGGAGAGAGGAGGAGGTGGAGGAGACTAGTGGGGAAGGATAAAGATACATTATTAGGTAGACACTGAGTGATGTGGGGAGTATAAGAAAACCTTGACATAGTGTTAAGTAGGTAAATAGGTTGAAGTAGTGGAAGTAGGAGAGGAGACTGTAAGGCAATCCGAGCAGAAGAATTGCAGAAATGCAGGTGAGAAAAGCAGTGTAGGCTCAAGGGGTGTAGATTTAGTATGAAATGAGTCAAAAGCGTAGATAAAGTGGGTGCAGAAATGTATTTGGAGTGTAAGAAATGAAAGGATTGTGAGAGGTTTAAGAAGCAATGGTAATTATGTTAGATGTTTTAAGTGTTTGCAGGCAAAATTGCATTGGTGCAGCTGTGCTTAAAAAACAAAATTACAATAATACAGATACAGGCATTTGTAGGTGAAATGGATGGTTTATGAAATGTCCAAGTAAGGTAGTTCTGTGCTATGTAATCAGATGCAACAATCAGGAGGTGAGTGATCTGAGGAGTAAGTGACTCACATTTGTTATTAGTTCTTCAGTTTTCTTTGTTTTGTTAGATTGGTGTGCTTCTGTTTTCCTTCTTTTTCACTTCGATTGAACGCTGATTGAACACTGCTGTTATGTGTCAATTTTATCACGCTTTGATAAAAATGCACGCTTAGATCAATAAATGCACAGCCAAATGGCTTTGCACAGCCTACACCATTGGACTTAAGTAGAAGACTATTACAAGTGAAACCAATAATTGAAATCTGTAACCACACCCCACCCCCTCAAATGCCAGGCAATAAATTACCTTAAAAACAACAACCAGGCATTCCACAAAGATTAAACTGGGTCTATATCATTCAAAACTTTAAAAAAGTACTTCAAAATCACATACTATGCAATAATGTTTCAATTTGCATTACCCAGCAGAATTAGCTTTGCATATATAGATATAGTGCAGCAGAATATATTGGTGGTTGTAGTCAATTGTAATTACCTGGAGGTGACAAGAAGAGAAGAAACGTCAATTCACAATCGATATCAGCTGAAGATAAATTAATGCTGATTGAACACTGCTGTTATGTGTCAATTTTATCACGCTTTGATAAAAATGCATGCTTAGATCAATAAATGCACAGCCTACACCATTGGACTTAAGTAGAAGACTATTACAAGTGAAACCAATAATTGAAATCTGTAACCACACCCCACCCCCTCAAATGCCAGGCAATAAATTACCATAAAAACAACAACCAGGCATTCCACAAATATTAAACTGGGTCTATATCATTCAAAACTTTAAAAAAGTACTTCAAAATCACTTACTATGCAATAATGTTTCAATTTGCATTACCCAGCAGAATTAGCTTTGCATATATAGATATAGTGCAGCAGAATATATTGGTGGTTGTAGTCAATTGTAATTACCTGTAGGTGACAAGAAGAGAAGAAATGTCAATTCACAATCGATATCAGCTGAAGATAAATTAACGCTGATTGAACGCTGCTGTTATGTGTCAATTTTATCACGCTTTGATAAAAATGCACGCTTAGATCAATAAATGCACAGCCAAACGGCTTTGCACAGCCTACACCATTGGACTTAAGTAGAAGACTATTACAAGTGAAACCAATAATTGAAATCTGTAACCACACCCCACCCCCTCAAATGCCAGGCAATAAATTACCTTAAAAACAACAACCAGGCATTCCACAAAGATTAAACTGGGTCTATATCATTCAAAACTTTAAAAAAGTACTTCAAAATCACATACTATGCAATAATGTTTCAATTTGCATTACCCAGCAGAATTAGCTTTGCATATATAGATATAGTGCAGCAGAATATATTGGTGGTTGTAGTCAATTGTAATTAACTGTAGGTGACAAGAAGAGAAGAAACGTCAATTCACAATCGATATCAGCTGAAGATAAATTAACGCTGATTGAACGCTGCTGTTATGTGTCAATTTTATCACGCTTTGATAAAAATGCACGCTTGGATCAATAAATGCACAGCCAAACGGCTTTGCACAGCCTACACCATTGGACTTAAGTAGAAGACTATTACAAGTAAAATCAATAATTGAAATCTGTAACCAAACCCCCCCCCACCTCAAATGCCAGGCAATAAATTACCTTAAAAACAACAACCAGGCATTCCACAAAGATTAAACTGGGTCTTTATCATTCAAAACTTTAAAAAAGTACTTAAAAATCACATACTATGCAATAATGTTTCAATTTGCATTACCCAGCAGAATTAGCTTTGCATATATAGATATAGTGCAGCAGAATATATTGGTGGTTGTAGTCAATTGTAATTACTCAGCAGAATTAGCTTTGCATATATAGATAGAGTGCAGCAGAATATATTGGTGGTTGTAGTCAATTGTAATTACCCAGCAGAATTAGCTTTGCAAATATAGATATAGTGCAGCAGAATATATTGGTGGTTGTAGTCAATTGTAATTACCCAGCAGAATTAGATCTTCATATATATAGTGCAGCAGAATATATTGGTGGTTGAAGTAAATTGTAATTACCCAGCAGCAGCTCTACTGCACTCAACATCACCAGTGCTCACAATATATATAATGCTATATACTATGCCATAGTGGTGCTTACTATATAACACCTCCTACTGCGTTCCCCCTGGCAATGAGCATGACACCCAGAGAGTGAAACCCCTGGCAATGAGCATGACACCCAGCACGTGAAACTCTTGGCGTTGAGCAGTTTTTGTAAAAGTAATTAGAAGCTTTACTGTAGGGCATAGTGTATCACAGATATTGTGGTGTGTGACATAATATGTTCCAAAGGGCATTAATGTGTGGGGCTTAACATGGTGGAAATTACTGTACTTTTTTCCCTGTGGTGGCCGAGGTCTGTTGGTGCAGGGTCAAGAACTAGGGTGTAAGGTAGTCTTTGCCTGCAAGGCTACGCTCATTTTATGGAGACCATACCCATACATTTAAGTGTGGCATATACCTGCGCTTGCTCGCGGGGTGAGAACATCTCCCTAATTGAATTCAGCGATATGAATAGAGGTTGTGCAGCAGCCACAGAAAGGGTTAATCTCTGCAGCTTGTCACTAAATTACATTGTTGCAATTTTAGCTGGGAGCTGCAATAATTACTCTAATACATAACACAGCCAACACTTCTATATTCACACAATATACTGCATGGTGAATATAGAAGTGGTGCTTGCTAAACAGCACCTCCTACTGCATTCCACATCACCGCTGGTCACACTCATATCAGGCCCATAATGCTGTATACTATGCCATAGTGGTGCTTACTATATAACACCAGGTGCTGTGCAGTGGTCAAAACACACTAACTGGTCCCATGCTGTTGTTGAACTAAAGGCCTATACACACGATGAGATTCGGTCTATGCTAATAGGTTTAAAAAGGTTACATAAAAGCTACTTTATGTATTTATTCATTAAAGTTTTTAAGTTGTATTTTACAACCATACAATGATATGATATATAATGTATCGTATAATCATTACATAATGTTGATGGCATTGAATTGTCTCTGCCTTGACTAGTGGCAGCAGCTTCAGCACTAGGTGGAAGTGGATCTTGATCTTTCCCTATTTTACCCTCCACCTTTTTGTTCTCCATTTTTTAATGTGTGGAATTATATGCCAGTAATATATCTGGAATTAGACGGTGGTAATGTCTGGAATTAGATACCACTAGATAGATACCAGATATCACTGTGACTGGAATGATGACATATGCACAGTGACAGGACACTACCACAGCACCCTACAGCAGCCATATGCGGCACAAGACACTGGAGTATTAGTAATGTACTGTAGTATACTGAGCACCACAAGACAATGAGCAGTGATACGGAGCACTGATGAGATTACTAGAACTGACACTGAGCAGCCAGATGCAGCACTGGACTATTAGTAATGTTCTGTAGTATACTGAGCACCACAATGCAGCACAAGACAATGAGCAGTGATACTGAGCACTGATGAGGATACTAGAACTGACACTGAGCAGCAAGATGCAGCACTGGACTATTAGTAATGTACTCTAGTATACTGAGCACCACATTGCAGCACAAGACAATGAGCAGTGATACTGAGCACTGATGAGGATACTACTGAGAACTGACACTGAGCAGGAGAGACACACTGCAATTTCATCTTGCGCCTCTTTTTTTATTTATCTTTGCATCATGTGCTGTTTGGGGCTATTTTTTTAAGTGCCATCCTGTCTGACACTGCAGTGCCACTCCTAGATGGGCCAGGTGTTTGTGCTGCCCACTTGGGTCGCTTAGCTTAGTCATCCAGGGACCTTGGTGCAAATTTTAGGACTAAAAATAATATTGGGAGGTGTGAGGTGTTCAGAATAGACTGGAAAGGAGTAGAAATTATGGTTATTGAGCTTAATACTATAGGATCAAAATTACCCCCAAATTCTATGATTTTAGCTGTTTGAGGTTTTAAAAAAAAATCACCCGAATACAAAACCCGAAAGGGTGGTTTTGCCAAAACGCGTCCGTATCCAAAACACAACTGCGGATCCGAAACCAAAACCAAAACATGAAACACGAAAAATGCCCGCTGCACATCTCTAGTTAGGGGAGAAGCATGTAGCCTTGTAGACTATGCACAGCTATATCTAGAAAAATATACGATCTAATCTTTAACCAACCAATGCAAGAAAGTATTTAATGTGAAAATACGAAACACTAGACTAATTGGAGGTGCGCCCTAAAGCAAATTACAATGTTAGGATTAGGGGGTTCGGAAAGACCTCTAGTGTAAACACTACTATATACATTTTAAGATAGGAAGGTACAAATTACATATTCACATTGCATCTATGGGCTGGATTCAAATGTCCCTTTCCTCCCTCAATCGTGCCCGTCAGCAGCTATTCTAATGTTGCTGCCAACGGGTGCGACATGTTTATTTCAGCTAGCTACCCCCAGGGGAAACAAGCTGAAATGTGTGCAAAGAGACCCATTTGGGCAACCAAACGGTGTCTTTTCATGATCGCGCCCATTACTTTATTCAGGTTTAGGTGCTTTGTGCACCTAAACCAGAGTGTAATGGGCGCAATAATTGAGGGCATTTGAATTTCCCTTATATGTGTGTGTGTGTGATATACACACAGACACACATACTGTATTTCTTTATATAATGGACACCTCAGTTTCTATTCATTCATGTCCTGCCCCCTACTCTGTCAGACCCCTTCCCCTCTACTTTTCTGACCCCAAACGCCACTCATTCTTGTTGAGTGCTGGTGGGCCCATTCAGAATTTTGCTATGGGGCCCACAAAGGTCTAGTTACGCCACTGGGCAGGGTTGTAGAGGAGGCGGTGCAAGGCATCCTGGGAACAGTCAAAGCTTTAGCCTGTTGGTGCCTTGGATCAAGATCCAACTCTACACCCCGATGTTAGTGTAGTGCCTTTTGGGGTTAAGGTTTTACAGAAAGTTACAGGTTTTTTTAATTTAGTAAAATATGCCCCATTTTAAAGATAGGGCATTTACATTTGTTGCACCTGTGCAGTACATAGCAGCCTGCAGGGCATGTACAGTGGCTTCATTTGGGTGCACATACATTGCCGGCTCCTGGTCGCAAACTGAAATTATTGTGTGTAAGTGGAATTAGCGGTGTTTATGTCATACAGGGGGTGGGGGAGGTTTGTGATTGGTGGGGGGCACGCTGTGTGATTATTATCCTGCATCTATACATACATGCGCTAACACCTGGACATACACTGATGTACCCACACCTAATATCCATACATACACGCCCTGACACCTGGACATACACCAACATTCCCACACCTGCATCTATACATACACATGCTGACACCTGGACATACACCAACATACAAGCACCTGCATCTATATATACACGCGCTGACAAATGGACATACACCGACGTACCCACACTTGCATCTATACATACATGCACTGACATCTGGACATACAAGCACCTGCATCTATACATACACGCGCTGACACCTGAACCTACACTGACGTTCCCACACCTGCATCTATACATACACATTCTGACACCTGGACATACACAGACGTACCCACACCTGCATCTATACATACACGCGTTGACACCTGGACGTACACTGACGTACACACACCTACATCTATATATGCATGGATGCAAATGTGGGTACGTCTGTATACGTCCAGGTGTTAGCATGTGTATGTATAGATGTTAGGTGTGGGTACATCAGTGTATGTCCAGGTGTCAGCACATGTATGTATAGATTCACATGTGGGTAAGCCGGTGTACGTCCACGTGTCAGCATGTGTAGGTATAGATGCAGGTGTGGGTACGTTGGTGTACGTTTAGGGGTCAGCGTGTTTATCTATAGATGTTGGTGTGTGTATGTCAGTGTACGTACAGATATAGGTGTGTGTATGTATGTATGTATGTATGTATGTATGTATGTATGTATATGTATAGAGGAAGGTGTGATACATACATATAACACATACATGATAGATACATACATATATCACACACACGATAGATAGATAGATAGATAGAACACATACATACAAGATAGATACATACATACATACATGATAGATACATATATATACACACACATACGATAGATAGATAGATAGATAGATAGATACATACATATATATTTATATATATATCACAAACATATATGATTCATACATATATCACACACACATACATGATACATACATGAGAAAGACCTGGGATGGTGATGAGGCCAGGGCCCCCTGCTGATGTTGCGTTGAGGAAGGCAGTGTTCCAGGGCGGATGCCAGTCGGGGAGAGCGCCGCGCAGCCCGGGAAAAATACTGCTGAGGAGCTACATCTGGAAGAGCCCCTGGGAGGGAGAGTGCCACATGCCCCATCCTGCGTGGCAGACTCTGCAGGCCTGCACATGGGAAAGGAGGTCTCTGGCCACACATACTCACCCTTCTGCTGAAGCCCCGCTGCTGTCCCCATCAGCGCTCTCCAGCGGGGAGCGGGGCCAGGATGAACCTCAACCTGTGAGAACTATCTTCATGATCAAGAGATCTCATATGCAAGATAAGTATGTGTTGGGATAGGGCTGGGGAGGGCGGCTGCTCGGGCACACCCCCGTCAAGTTAAGGAGATTTAACTGAGGAAGCACAAGGGAACTCTCGTCTGGGGACAACAACTGCAGGGAGACCACATCTTTTCAGATGAACATGGGAGGGCGGAAGGCTGCCTAATACTGAAGCACCCTCAGACATTAAACCATATGCAACAACTATTGCAAGCATTCCTGGGGGAAGGTCTGCAGCAGACGGATTTGCATACGGTGATGTCATCCAAGCAGTGGGCCAAAGTTGGCTGGAACCCTCATCTGTATATGAAAAGAGAAAAGGGGCATGCAGGGCATGGCGGCCTTTTGCGGCGCTTGTATAACCCCAAGTTTGCATTAAACACCCCCACCCTCCTTCGGTGTGGGGCTCATGTTGGCCATGCCCAAGCCCCTGAAGCATTCAAGCTGATTTCTTGCAGCAGCTGGGCACTGTAACAGCTTCAGAGCTGCTCTACAAGACAAGTAAAAGGGTGTGGGCCCTGCAGCACCACCTGTAGTTTGCATACACACATATATAGGACAGCATCTCTTATATGCCCCAGGGTCAATAAAATAGTATCCTTGTCTAGGCTATCCATCCCCTCAGATAAGGTATTTGTCCATGCCGCTACAGCACTACACACCCAGGCCGACGCAATTGCCGGTCTGAGTAAGGTACCTGAATGTGTATAAATGGACTTCAGGGTAATCTCCTGTTTGCGGTCAGCACACTCTTTGAAGGTAGCCGTATCCTGGGACGGGAGGGCTACCTTCTTGGATAAGCGTGTTAATGCTTTGTCCACCCTAGGGGAGCATTCCCATCGTAACCTATCCGTTGATGGGAAAGGATACGCCATAAGAATCCTTTTGGAAATCTGCAGTCTTTTATCTGGAGATTCCCAAGCTTTTTCACATAACTCGTTCAGCTCGTGTGAGGGGGGAAAGGTTACCTCAGGCTTCTTTCCCTTGTACATATGTACCCTCTTGTCAGCGACAGGGGGTTCCTCTGTGATGTGCAAAACATCTTTTATTGCCATAATCATAAATCGAATGGATTTTGCCAATTTTGGCTGTAACTTTGCATCATCGTAATCGACACTGGAGTCAGAATCCGTGTCGGTATCTGTGTCAACAATCTGGATAGTGGGCGCTTATGAGACCCTGACAGTCCCTGCAACATAGGATCAGGCATGGGTTGAAACCCTGACTGTCCCAAAGCTTCTGCCTTGTCTAATCTTTTGTGCAATGAGTTTACACTAGCATTTAAAACATTCCACATATCCATCCAATCAGCTGTCTGGCTATCAGAGGATGATCTCTGCTCCTGCGATCTTGAAGAGGATGCAGACCTCTTCTCTCTTCTCCTTCCTCTACCTGCAAAGAAAGGGGAATCTTAACTTCTTGCATATCTATTGGGCCGAAATGACTGCATCAGATAATGATGCGTCTTCATCCGTTGGGAGGGAACATAGGGCAAGAAGGTTGACTTACCTGCGGGAGCTGCCGAGATCAAATTAACTAGGCAGTCACCAAACAAGGCTTCACCTTCATAGGGAAGAGACTCCCTTTCTTCTTGGAGTCAGCATCAGAATTCTCTTGGTGAATCCACAATGCCCTCCTATCCGACACTGCCATGAAATTGGCCCGTGAACTCAAGAGTCCTATATCCCTTGCAGTCTCACGTAAGTATGCTGCAGTGTCCTTGATATGATACAACGTAAGGAGTATCCCATCTCTCCAGGGTATCTATATCGGATGACAAGGTATTCGACCAATTCTTGAATACTACTACTCACCCATGCACATGTAATGGCAGGTCTAAGTAATGTACCCGTGGTTACATAACTAGAAATAATGTAGCTTCCTGCATACGATCCGCTGGATTTGTGACAGGGCCCCGTGCAGAACAGGGGGTGACTCCCACTTTATTCTGTCCGCGGCGGGAAATGAATAAACAACCAGAATCCTTTTGGGGATTTGAAACCATCTTGTCGAGCTGGCCCAGACTTTCTCAAACAGAGATGGAGGAACGTTACATCAGCTTTCATTATATATCTATATATACATACATATAGACCCCTTTGTCAGGAACAGCAGGGTCTTCAGTGATTTTAATATGTCCTTAATATCCACAATCATGTACTGAATGCTCCTTGCCAATATTGGATCTAATCAGGAAACATTATGGTCGACATAAGTATCAGTATCCGTGTCAGTATCAGTGTGTAGTAACTGGGCAAAATAACATTTTTGCGACCCAGCGGGGCCTGAGGGAAAAGAAACATAGCCATGAATATCACATCTATTCTCTACGTCTGTGTCTGGGACACAGATTTATCCAACCTTACTCTGATATTACTGAAACATTTACCAAGTCAGTTATTGGTGGTGCCAACAGGGCCACCATCATATGTCTGCATTCCTAATATAGTTTCCTCTTGGGAAAAACATTCAGCCACCGACATGTTGACACACATATACCAAGTACCCACAGACACACCGGCTTATGGGGGACAGACCGTCAGTAAATCTGTCAGAGGGACACAGAGGATTTTTCAGCTCACAATCCAGCGCCAAAAGTACACAGTCTGGGAAATAATAAACTCTATAGTGATAGACTTGTAATGCTCTAAAGATGTTCTGGTGAGGTGAGGAAGAAGCCCCGCCGCTGTAATGGCGCGTATCTGTCCCGCTCAGAAATAATTAATTACGCTAGTGGGGTAAGGACAGTGCCCAGGCACTAATGTCCACTTTTTCCAGCCTTTTGTGAGGAATTTATGCTGCCCAGGGTGCCCCCCCCCCCCCCCTGTGCCCTGCACCCTGCAGTGCCTGTGTTTGTGTGTGAGCATGGCGCGCAGCGTTCCGCTCGCTGCTCGGTACCTCAGAATGCCGTCACTGAAGAAGAAGTCTCTGTTCTTCTGCTACTCACCTGTCTTCTGGCTCTGTAAGGGGGTGACGGCAGGCTTCGGGAGTGTGCATCTAGGCGTACCCAGCGATCAGCACCCTCAGGAGCTAATGGTGTCCTGTCAGCCTGAAGCAGAGCCATTGAACTCACTAGAAGTTGGTCATACTTCTCTCCCCTAAGTCCCACGAAGCAGGGAGACTGTTGCCAGCAGCCTCCCTGAAAATAAAAAAAACTAACAAGTCTTTTCAGAGAAACTCAGTAGAGCTCCCCTGTAGTGCATCCAGTATCACTGCGCACAATACTAAAACTGGAGTCTGGAGGAGGGGCATAGAGGGAGGAGACAGTTCACACCCTTTGAAAGTCTTAAAGTGCCCATGTCTCCTGCGGATCCCATCTATACCCCATGGTTCTTAATGTGACCCCAGCATCCTCTAGGACGTATGAGAAAACAAATAACGCACACACGAGGAGGAGAGAACTAAGGAAGCTATAAGGAGAAGAGGGGAGGGAGGGGGGGTTGAAAGGTAAGGTAGTAAAGGCATATTGGATAAACTACAACCTTATAGATATTCATTAATGTACCAGTAGTTAGAAGTAGAAGAGCTCTAACAGAAACCACAAAGCTTATCTAAAGCCACACCACACTGGATATGCCCAATCTCATTTGATTTTTGAAGCAAAGCAGTATTGGACTTTGTTAATACATGGATGGGAGACTGCTTGGTAGTATCAGATTCTTTAGGTGTTTTTAAACTACCAACACCATTTTCTTGGTACATTTAATTTTTACATGTATTCTTTTATGTACCAGAAGTTAGAAGTAGAAGAGCTGTAACAGAAACCACCAGCTCATCTACAGCCACAGCACACTAGATTTGCCCAATCTCTCCTGATCATGGAAGCTGAGCAGTGTTGGTCCTGGTTTTAGTACTTGGATGGGAGACCACAAGGAAATACCAGGAGCTGTGTGTATTTTTTCAATACTAACTAGAGATGAGCGCCTGAAATTTTTCGGGTTTTGTGTTTTGGTTTTGGGTTCGGTTCCGCGGCCGTGTTTTGGGTTCGAACGCGTTTTGGCAAAACCTCACCGAATTTTTTTTGTCGGATTCGGGTGTGTTTTGGATTCGGGTGTTTTTTTCAAAAAACACTAAAAAACAGCTTAAATCATAGAATTTGGGGGTCATTTTGATCCCAAAGTATTATTAACCTCAAAAACCATAATTTACACTCATTTTCAGTCTATTCTGAATACCTCACACCTCACAATATTATTTTTAGTCCTAAAATTTGCACCGAGGTCGCTGTGTGAGTAAGATAAGCGACCCTAGTGGCCGACACAAACACCGGGCCCATCTAGGAGTGGCACTGCAGTGTCACGCAGGATGTCCCTTCCAAAAAACCCTCCCCAAACAGCACATGACGCAAAGAAAAAAAGAGGCGCAATGAGGTAGCTGTGTGAGTAAGATTAGCGACCCTAGTGGCCGACACAAACACCGGGCCCATCTAGGAGTGGCACTGCAGTGTCACGCAGGATGGCCCTTCCAAAAAACCCTCCCCAAACAGCACATGACGCAAAGAAAAAAAGAGGCGCAATGAGGTAGCTGTGTGAGTAAGATTAGCGACCCTAGTGCAGAAG
Organism: Pseudophryne corroboree; assembly: GCF_028390025.1. NCBI lineage: Eukaryota > Metazoa > Chordata > Amphibia > Anura > Myobatrachidae > Pseudophryne > Pseudophryne corroboree. Next base: position 164,116 of record NW_026967659.1, on the reverse strand, counting down.
AAGACACAAACACCGGGCCCATCTAGGAGTGGCACTGCAGTGTCACGCAGGATGTCCCTTCCAAAAAACCCTCCCCAAACAGCACATGACGCAAAGAAAAAAAGAGGCGCAATGAGGTAGCTGTGTGAGTAAGATTAGCGACCCTAGTGGCCGACACAAACACCGGGCCCATCTAGGAGTGGCACTGCAGTGTCACGCAGGATGTCCCTTCCAAAAAACCCTCCCCAAACAGCACATGACGCAAAGAAAAAAAGAGGCGCAATGAGGTAGCTGACTGTGTGAGTAAGATTAGCGACCCTAGTGGCCGACACAAACACCGGGCCCATCTAGGAGTGGCACTGCAGTGTCACGCAGGATGGCCCTTCCAAAAAACCCTCCCCAATCAGCACATGATGCAAAGAAAAAGAAAAGAAAAAAGAGGTGCAAGATGGAATTGTCCTTGGGCCCTCCCACCCACCCTTATGTTGTATAAACAAAACAGGACATGCACACTTTAACCAACCCATCATTTCAGTGACAGGGTCTGCCACACGACTGTGACTGATATGACGGGTTGGTTTGGACCCCCCCCAAAAAAGAAGCAATTAATCTCTCATTGCACAAACTGGCTCTACAGAGGCAAGATGTCCACCTCATCTTCACCCTCCGATATATCACCGTGTACATCCCCCTCCTCACAGATTATCAATTCGTCCCCACTGGAATCCACCATCTCAGCTCCCTGTGTACTTTGTGGAGGCAATTGCTGCTGGTCAATGTCTCCGCGGAGGAATTGATTATAATTCATTTTAATGAACATCATCTTCTCCACATTTTCTGGATGTAACCTCGTACGCCGATTGCTGACAAGGTGAGCGGCGGCACTAAACACTCTTTCGGAGTACACACTTGTGGGAGGGCAACTTAGGTAGAATAAAGCCAGTTTGTGCAAGGGCCTCCAAATTGCCTCTTTTTCCTGCCAGTATAAGTACGGACTGTGTGACGTGCCTACTTGGATGCGGTCACTCATATAATCCTCCACCATTCTATCAATGTTGAGAGAATCATATGCAGTGACAGTAGACGACATGTCCGTAATCGTTGTCAGGTCCTTCAGTCCGGACCAGATGTCAGCATCAGCAGTCGCTCCAGACTGCCCTGCATCACCGCCAGCGGGTGGGCTCGGAATTCTGAGCCTTTTCCTCGCACCCCCAGTTGCGGGAGAATGTGAAGGAGGAGATGTTGACAGGTCGCGTTCCGCTTGACTTGACAATTTTGTCACCAGCAGGTCTTTCAACCCCAGCAGACTTGTGTCTGCCGGAAAGAGAGATCCAAGGTAGGCTTTAAATCTAGGATCGAGCACGGTGGCCAAAATGTAGTGCTCTGATTTCAACAGATTGACCACCCGTGAATCCTTGTTAAGCGAATTAAGGGCTCCATCCACAAGTCCCACATGCCTAGCGGAATCGCTCCGTGTTAGCTCCTCCTTCAATGTCTCCAGCTTCTTCTGCAAAAGCCTGATGAGGGGAATGACCTGACTCAGGCTGGCAGTGTCTGAACTGACTTCACGTGTGGCAAGTTCAAAGGGCATCAGAACCTTGCACAACGTTGAAATCATTCTCCACTGCGCTTGAGACAGGTGCATTCCACCTACTATATCGTGCTCAATTGTATAGGCTTGAATGGCCTTTTGCTGCTCCTCCAACCTCTGAAGCATATAGAGGGTTGAATTCCACCTCGTTACCACTTCTTGCTTCAGATGATGGCAGGGCAGGTTCAGTAGTTTTTGGTGGTGCTCCAGTCTTCTGTACGTGGTGCCTGTACGCCGAAAGTGTCCCGCAATTCTTCTGGCCACCGACAGCATCTCTTGCACGCCCCTGTCGTTTTTTAAAAAATTCTGCACCACCAAATTCAAGGTATGTGCAAAACATGGGACGTGCTGGAATTTGCCCATATTTAATGCACACACAATATTGCTGGCGTTGTCCGATGCCACAAATCCACAGGAGAGTCCAATTGGGGTAAGCCATTCCGTGATGATCTTCCTCAGTTGCCGTAAGAGGTTTTCAGCTGTGTGCGTATTCTGGAAAGCGGTGATACAAAGCGTAGCCTGCCTAGGAAAGAGTTGGCGTTTGCGAGATGCTGCTACTGGTGCCGCCGCTGCTGTTCTTGCGGCGGGAGTCCATACATCTACCCAGTGGGCTGTCACAGTCATATAGTCCTGACCCTGCCCTGCTCCACTTGTCCACATGTCCGTGGTTAAGTGGACATTGGGTACAACTGCATTTTTTAGGACACTGGTGAGTCTTTTTCTGACGTCCGTGTACATTCTCGGTATCGCCTGCCTAGAGAAGTGGAACCTAGATGGTATTTGGTAACGGGGGCACACTGCCTCAATAAATTGTCTAGTTCCCTGTGAACTAACGGCGGATACCGGACGCACGTCTAACACCAACATAGTTGTCAAGGCCTCAGTTATCCGCTTTGCAGTAGGATGACTGCTGTGATATTTCATCTTCCTCGCAAAGGACTGTTGAACAGTCAATTGCTTACTGGAAGTAGTACAAGTGGGCTTACGACTTCCCCTCTGGGATGACCATCGACTCCCAGCGGCAACAACAGCAGCGCCAGCAGCAGTAGGCGTTACACGCAAGGATGCATCGGAGGAATCCCAGGCAGGAGAGGACTCGTCAGAATTGCCAGTGACATGGCCTGCAGGACTATTGGCATTCCTGGGGAAGGAGGAAATTGACACTGAGGGAGTTGGTGGGGTGGTTTGCGTGAGCTTGGTTACAAGAGGAAGGGATTTACTGGTCAGTGGACTGCTTCCGCTGTCACCCAAAGTTTTTGAACTTGTCACTGACTTATTATGAATGCGCTGCAGGTGACGTATAAGGGAGGATGTTCCGAGGTGGTTAACGTCCTTACCCCTACTTATTACAGCTTGACAAAGGGAACACACGGCTTGACACCTGTTGTCCGCATTTCTGGTGAAATACCTCCACACCGAAGAGCTGATTTTTTTGGTATTTTCACCTGGCATGTCAACGGCCATATTCCTCCCACGGACAACAGGTGTCTCCCCGGGTGCCTGACTTAAACAAACCACCTCACCATCAGAATCCTCCTGGTCAATTTCCTCCCCAGCGCCAGCAACACCCATATCCTCCTCATCCTGGTGTACTTCAACACTGACATCTTCAATCTGACTATCAGGAACTGGACTGCGGGTGCTCCTTCCAGCACTTGCAGGGGGCGTGCAAATGGTGGAAGGCGCATGCTCTTCACGTCCAGTGTTGGGAAGGTCAGGCATCGCAACCGACACAATTGGACTCTCCTTGTGGATTTGGGATTTCGAAGAATGCACAGTTCTTTGCTGTGCTGCTTTTGCCAGCTTGAGTCTTTTCATTTTTCTAGCGAGAGGCTGAGTGCTTCCATCCTCATGTGAAGCTGAACCACTAGCCATGAACATAGGCCAGGGCCTCAGCCGTTCCTTGCCACTCCGTGTGGTAAATGGCATATTGGCAAGTTTACGCTTCTCCTCCGACAATTTTATTTTAGGTTTTGGAGTCCTTTTTTTTCTGATATTTGGTGTTTTGGATTTGACATGCTCTGTACTATGACATTGGGCATCGGCCTTGGCAGACGACGTTGCTGGCATTTCATCGTCTCGGCCATGACTAGTGGCAGCAGCTTCAGCACGAGGTGGAAGTGGATCTTGATCTTTCCCTAATTTTGGAACCTCAACATTTTTGTTCTCCATATTTTAATAGGCACAACTAAAAGGCACCTCAGGTAAACAATGGAGATGGATACTAGTATACAATTATGGACTGCCTGCCGACTGCAGACACAGAGGTAGCCACAGCCGTGAACTACCGTACTGTACTGTGTCTGCAGCTAATATAGACTGGTTGATAAAGAGAAGATGTCTATGTAACTATGTATGTATAAAGAAGACTGAAAAAAATCCACGGTTAGGTGGTATACAATTATGGACGGACTGCCTGCCGAGTGCAGACACAGAGGTAGCCACAGCCGTGAACTACCGTACTGTACTGTGTCTGCAGCTAATATAGACTGGTTGATAAAGAGAAGATGTCTATGTAACTATGTATGTATAAAGAAGAATGAAAAAAAACCACGGTTAGGTGGTATACAATTATGGACGGACTGCCTGCCGAGTGCAGACACAGAGGTAGCCACAGCCGTGAACTACCGTACTGTACTGTGTCTGCAGCTAATATAGACTGGTTGATAAAGAGAAGATGTCTATGTAACTATGTATGTATAAAGAAGAATGGAAAAAATCCACGGTTAGGTGGTATTACAATTATGGACGGACTGCCTGCCGAGTGCAGAGACACAGAGGTAGCCACAGCCGTGAACTACCGTACTGTGTCTGCTGCGACTGGATGATAAATGATATAAAATATATATATATATCACTACTGCAGCCGGACAGGTATATATTATATATTATATAATGACGGACCTGCTGGACACTGTCTGTCAGCAGAATGAGTTTTATTTTTATAGAATAAAAAAAAAAAAACACACAAGTGAAGTCACACGACGAGTGTTTAACTTTTTCAGGCAATCACAATATAAGTATACTACTAACTATACTGGTGGTCAGTGTGGTCAGGTCACTGGTCAGTCACACTGGCAGTGGCACTCCTGCAGCAAAAGTGTGCACTGTTTAATTTTAATATAATATGTACTCCTGGCTCCTGCTATAACCTATAACTGGCACTGCAGTAGTGCTCCCCAGTCTCCCCCACAATTATAAGCTGTGTGAGCTGAGCAGTCAGACAGATATATAATATATATAGATGATGCAGCACACTGGCCTGAGCCTGAGCAGTGCACACAGATATGGTATGTGACTGACTGAGTCACTGTGTGTATCGCTTTTTTCAGGCAGAGAACGGATATATTAAATAAACTGCACTGTGTGTCTGGTGGTCACTCACTATATAATATATTATGTACTCCTGGCTCCTGCTATAACCTATAACTGGCACTGCAGTAGTGCTCCCCAGTCTCCCCCACAATTATAAGCTGTGTGAGCTGAGCAGTCAGACAGATATATATAATATTATATATAGATAATAGATGATGCAGCACACTGGCCTGAGCCTGAGCAGTGCACACAGATATGGTATGTGACTGACTGAGTCACTGTGTGTATCGCTTTTTTCAGGCAGAGAACGGATATATTAAATAAACTGCACTGTGTGTCTGGTGGTCACTCACTATATAATATATTATGAACTCCTGGCTCCTGCTATAACCTATAACTGGCACTGCAGTAGTGCTCCCCAGTCTCCCCCACAATTATAAGCTGTGTGAGCTGAGCAGTCAGACAGATATATATAATATTATATATAGATAATAGATGATGCAGCACACTGGCCTGAGCCTGAGCAGTGCACACAGATATGGTATGTGACTGACTGAGTCACTGTGTGTATCTCTTTTTTCAGGCAGAGAACGGATATATTAAATAAACTGCACTGTGTGTCTGGTGGTCACTCACTATATAATATATTATGTACTCCTGGCTCCTGCTATAACCTATAACTGGCACTGCAGTAGTGCTCCCCAGTCTCCCCCACAATTATAAGCTGTGTGAGCTGAGCAGTCAGACAGATATATATAATATTATATATAGATAATAGATGATGCAGCACACTGGCCTGAGCCTGAGCAGTGCACACAGATATGGTATGTGACTGACTGAGTCACTGTGTGTATCGCTTTTTTCAGGCAGAGAACGGATATATTAAATAAACTGCACTGTGTGTCTGGTGGTCACTCACTATATAATATATTATGTACTCCTGGCTCCTGCTATAACCTATAACTGGCACTGCAGTAGTGCTCCCCAGTCTCCCCCACAATTATAAGCTGTGTGAGCTGAGCAGTCAGACAGATATATATAATATTATATATAGATAATAGATGATGCAGCACACTGGCCTGAGCCTGAGCAGTGCACACAGATATGGTATGTGACTGAGTCACTGTGTGCTGTGTATCGCTTTTTTCAGGCAGAGAACGGATTATAAAGTAAACTGCACTGTCCTCACTAGTAAACTCTCTCCACTCAGTCTCTACACTTCTACAGTAACAGTACTCCTCCTAGTCAGCTCCAGTAAATCTCTCTCAGTCTCTTATAATCTAAATGGAGAGGACGCCAGCCACGTCCTCTCCCTATCAATCTCAATGCACGTGTGAAAATGGCGGCGACGCGCGGCTCCTTATATAGAATCCGAGTCTCGCGATAGAATCCGAGCCTCGCGAGAATCCGACAGCGTCATGATGACGTTCGGGCGCGCTCGGGTTAACCGAGCAAGGCGGGAAGATCCGAGTCTGCTCGGACCCGTGAAAAAAACCATGAAGTTCTGGCGGGTTCGGATTCAGAGAAACCGAACCCGCTCATCTCTAATACTAACACCGTTCTCTTGATGCATTCCATTTTGAAACATTGGGGCAGATCTATTAAGCCTGGTGAACTGATAAAGTGCAAGGTGATAAAGTACCAGCCAGTCAGCTCCTAACTGTCATTTTTCAAACCCAGCCTGTGACATGGCAATTAGGAGCTGATTGGCTGGTACTTTATCACCATGCAAATTATCATTTCACCAGGTTTAATAAATCGGCTGCTTACTCATTTATGTACGAGTAGTTAGAAGTAGAAGAACTCTAACAGAAACCACTAAGCTCATCTACAGCCACACCACACTGTATATGCCCAATATCACCTGATTTTAGGCCTGGTTTGTTCTTGGATGTGAGACCACCTGGGAATACCAGGTGCTGTAGGTAGTTTTATACTACCAACACCGTTCTCTTGATGCATTATATTTTGAAACTTATTCATTGATGTACCAGTAGTTAGAAGTAGAAGTTAGAAACAGCAAAAATCATCTACAGCCGCATCACACTGGATATGTCCAATCTAATCTGATGTTGGAAGCTAAGCAGTGTTGTGCCTGGTTAGTTTTTGGATTTCAGGTCCTGCCTTCTGGTTTGGCCATGGCACCTCGGAAATTCACCAAGGTCATGGCCGTGATGACGACCCTTCACCATCGGTGGACCAGGGAGGAATCTCTCCTCCCGATAAACATTCTGGAATTGCGGGCAGTGTTCAATTCATTGACACTGGCCCTGCCTCTAGTACAGAACAGGCCTGTTCAAGTACAATCGGACAACGACACCACGGTAGTGTACACAAATCATCAAGGCGGCACTCGAAATTGCATGGCAAAGCTGGAAGTATCAAAAATCCTCAGTTGGGTAGAACGTCATCTGCCAGCAATATCGGCAGTGTTCATTCCCGGAGTCCTCAACTGGGAAGCGGATTTCCTCAGTCGTCAGTACGTTCACGCTGGAGAGTGGAGAGGCCGCAGCAGAAATGTCTGCACTGGTGTCAGTAGGTGACTGAGGCAGGGATGACTGGGAGATAGTGGGTGACTGAAGCATGTATGACTGGGAGATAGTGGGTGACTGAGGCCGGGGTGACTGGGAGATAGTCAGTGACTAAGGCAGGGGTGATAGGGATATAGTGGATGACTGTGGCAGGGGTGACAGGGACAGTAGGAGACTGAGGCAGGGGTGACAGGGATAGTGGGTGACTGAGGCAGGGGTGATAGGGTGACAGTGGGTGACTGAGGCAGAGGTGACAGGGATAGTGGGTGACTGAGGTAGGGGTGATATGGAGATAGTGGTTGACTGAGGCAGGGGTGACAGAGATAGTGGGTGACTAAAGCAGGGGTGACTGGTATAGTGGGTGACTGAGGCAGGGGTCGCAGGTATAGTGGTTAACTGAGGCAGCGGTGACTGGGAGATAGTGGGTAACTGGGGCAGGGGTGACAGGGAAAGTGTGTGACTCAGGCAGGGGTGATAGGGAGATAGTGGGCAGCAGATCACTGCCTCGCTGACAGCAGCACATCCCTGCTTCACTGACAGCAGCACATCCCTGCCTCATTGACAGCAGCACATACCTGCCTCACTTATAGCAGCACATCCCTGCCTCACTGGCAGCAGCAGATCCCTGCCTCACTGGCAGCAGCAGATCACTGCTTCACTGACATCAGCACATCCCTGCCTCACTGGCAGCAGCAGATCCCTGCCTTACTGACAGCTGTATTCAGACCTGATCTCTGCTGTGCATATTCACACAACAGGAGATCAGGTCTGAAGTGTGTGTGTGTGTGCTGGTGCCGCAGTGCACCTGCACATGCCAGAGATGCGATCAGCATCTCTGCCCAGTGAGCGCCTCTGCCAACACATACTTATCTTGCATATGAGATCTCTTGATCATGAAGATAGTTCTCACAGGGTGAGGTTCATCCATTACATTTTAAAGTAGGAAGGTACAAATTACATATTCAAATTACATATATGTGCTGGATTCAAATGTTTTCCCCCCTTCCTTTCTCAATTGTGCCCATCAGCAGCTATTCTAATGTTGCTGCCAATGGGTGTGACACATTCATTTCTTCTGTGGGGTACACTGGACTCCGCAAGGATTCACATTGTGGTGTAGAGTAGGATCTTGATCTGAGGCACCAACAGGCTCAAAGCTTTTGACTGTTCCCAAGATGCTCAGCGCCCCCTGCTCTATAACCTCGCTTCCATGAACAGGGAGCTCAGTTTGTAGTTGGTGCCTTCAGTAGCAGGACACTTAACAGGGGGCTGCCTCAGGCAGCCTATACTTAGCTATTAATTTTGACAAGAAAAGAAGAACTTTTTTTATAAGAATGTACAAGGGCTGCAGCAGGCTAGGTCTAATAGACATCTTTACTGCAGCTCCGTCACTCCCAGCGGCGCAGTATACTCCCGTGCCCTGGTTGCTGGGTCACTGCAGCGGAGGCTCCGGTTTCTTCCTAAGGTCAGTCACACACACACCGCCCTCCGGGATCACGAGGCCGCTGATGAAAGGGAGGTAAGGGGCTTCTGTGCCCACACTATACCGTGATCCAGCATGGCTGTAGGGGGCGGGCCGTGTGCGCCCTGGCGTGGACACTGATTACTGGGCAGCCGCTCCACTAGCCACCAGGGACAGTTAAGGAGCACAGCTCTGGGGGGTTTTCTCCTATATTAACCCCATTTTGTACTACCTGCAGTGCATTGTGATAGGTAATAGAGCCTGATTCAGGTTGGATTGCAATCACAATAAGCAATTCAACTGCAAAAATTGCTAAGAGCATACGCATGCGCCAGCATTTTCTGTGACTGTCAATCGGTGCGGGGGGGGGTCAGCAACACTCCATTTCAAAGTCGGAGATGGAGCGGTGCGGGGGCAGGGCTTCAACGGAGAAACAGGAGGCGTGGTCAGAGCGGCTGCATGACATCACATGCAGCCGTTGCGATCACAAAAATGGTGGCGGCTTCCTGCGCACACGTACAGTCTGCACCAACAGGAGGCTAACCCATTTTTTATGATCACGCTGAACTGCACTGGGACTGCAATTTCAGCGTGGTCAAGAAGGGAGGCGGCATGCTGGGTGGCCATGCCCTGTGATGGGTGGCCCCAGCATGCGAACCAAAGGATTGCAAATTCTGTTACTTAGCAGAATTTGCAATCCTTACTGAATTAGGCCATTGATTACAAAATTGTAAACAATATTTGAAGTTTTTCTTCAGGGACTAACACAAAAGATGCTTGGGGCTACTAACACATGGGTAAGCCACGTAAAGCTTCCCATGGGTCAGTGGCATCACAACGGGGTTGCGGCACACACCCGAGTGTCACCCGCCAAGTGGGGTGACACCAAAGTGCCGGCTCTTCTTCAGTGACAGAATATGGGTGTTTCACTGTGACATTACGTGCAACACCCAGTTTCTGTCACTGTGCAGGAGCCAGCACCACTCACACACTAGTCCCCGGGTACAGCCCCCAACCCCCGGGATACCCGCAGCAACAAAATGGTGATTCAGGCCACGCCCCTACCTATGAGACCATGCCTCCTTTTTACCATTGCGCTGCTTATCTGCGCGCACTGCATTACAATCTCCCTCGCCGCCTCTCTGGGTGTCACCAGTGATAGTGACACCTCTGCCATGCTTGTAGCAGCTGGTCCTAAGATCTACGCCTCCAGCCCTGAGTGTTTTCCCTTGTGACTTGTTGATCATCATAGCGAAGCAGATGCTTACAGAAAACTGCAGGGGTTTAGATTGAAAAGAAAAACATTGACGAACCCATCATTTCAGCGACAGGGTCTGCCACACGACTGACTGAAATGACTGGTTGGTTTGGGCCCCCACCAAAAAAGAATCAATCTCTCCTTGCACAAACTGGCTCTACAGAGGCAAGATGTCCACCTCATCATCCTCCGATTCCTCACCCCTTTCACTGTGTACATCCCCCTCCTCACAGATTATTAATTCGTCCCCACTGGAATCCACCATCTCAGATCCCTGTGTACTTTCTGGAGGCAATTGCTGGTGAATGTCTCCACGGAGGAATTGATTATAATTAATTTTGATGATCATCATCTTCTCCACATTTTCTGGAAGTAACCTCGTACGCCGATTGCTGACAAGGTGAGCGGCCGCACTAAACACTCTTTCGGAGTACACACTGGAGGGAGGGCAACTTAGGTAGAATAAAGCCAGTTTGTGCAAGGGCCTCCAAATTGCCTCTTTTTCTCCACCATTCTTTCAAAGGTGACAGAATCATATGCAGTGACAGTAGACGACATGTCAGTAATCGTTGCAAGGTCCTTCAGTCTGGACCAGATGTCAGCACTCACTCCAGACCCCCTACCAAGAACTCCTGTTGTCCCTGTACATCCACTGGAGATCTACCCTGAGAGATCTTCCGAGGAAATCTACTGGAAGAAACGTATTGTTTCAACAGGGAACAATGAAACGTATTTCCAATCCTGAGAGATCTTGGTAAACGTAACCGAAAGGCAACTGGGTTGACTCTTTTAATAATAAGAAATGGCCCAATAAATTTGGGTCCCAGTCTAGCTGAGGATTGTCGAAGCCTGATGTTGCGAGTCGACAACCACACCCTATCTCCCACCTTAAAAGTGCAAGGACGTCGGAGCCTGTCAGAAAATTTCTTCTCTCGAAAGGCCGCTTTTCTGAGAGCAAGGTGCACCTTTTTCCAAATGGCTCTGAGATGGGAGGTTAAGGTAAGCGAGGAGACTGAGGAATGATGAAAAAAAGAATTAGATCTGGGGTGAAAACCAAAAACTGAAAAGAATGGAGACTCTTTAGTGGAGGAATGACAAGAATTATTGTAAGCAAATTCAGCCAACGGAAGAAACTCGGACCAATCATTCTGGAGTTTGGCTGAATACAAGCGCAAATATTGTTTCAATGATTGGTTAACTCGTTCGGTTTGCCCGTTGGATTGTGGGTGGTAACCGGATGTTAACGACAATTTCATCTTCAATGAGGCACAAAAACATTTCCAGAATTGTGCGATGAATTGTGGACCCCGATCAGAAACAATATCAGTAGGCAACCCATGAAGCCTGAATACATGGCGGAGAAACAAAACTGCCAACCCTTGGGCAGAAGGCAATCGGGGAAGAGCAATAAAATGAGCCATTTTACTAAAACGGTCCACTACCACCCATATGACTCGGAATCCGGCTGAAAGGGGAAGGTCAACCACAAAATCCATGGAAATATGAGACCACGGCCGGAGAGGAACATTTACGGGCATAAGTTGCCCGATGGGCAAGGAACGGGGAACCTTATGCTGTGCACAAACCTGACTTGAATAAACAAATTCCTTGACGTCTTTAGAAAGACCAGGCCACCATACTGAGCGAGAGACTAACTCCAATGTCTTAGAGACTCCTGGATGCCCTGAAACTTTGTTATCATGGAATTCCGTTAAAACAGTAACTCTCAAAAACTCAGGGACGTAAAGACGACCAGCAGGAGTAATTCTAGGAGCTTGGTGTTGAAGCTGTTTTAACTGGGTAAATAAATCTTGTGTGAGGCCCGCCCAGATGACCGAAGATGGAAGTATGGGGGTAACAGGATTGTTATTGTGAACCGGAAGAAAGCTATGTGACAGGGCATCAGCCTTAGTATTCTTGGAACCAGGCCTGAAAGTGATTATAAATTTGAAACGCGTAAAAAATAATGCCCAACGTGCCTGCCGGGCATTAAGCCGCTTAGCCGATTCAATCTATTGCAGGTTCTTATGGTCAGTCAATACCGAAATAGTATGTTTTGCTCCCTCCAGCCAATGCCTCCACTCCTCGAAAGCCCATTTTACCGCCAGTAACTCCCGATTACCAATGTCATAGTTGGATTCAGCGGAGGAGAATTTCCTGGACATAAAGGCACAAGGATGTAACTCCAGAGACTCCGGATCCTTTTGAGAAAGGATAGCCCCCACTCCAACCTCCGAGGCATCAACCTCCACCACAAAGGGCAATTCCGGATTAGGATGTCAGAGGACTGGAGCCGAGACAAAGGCTTGTTTCAAGGCCCGGAAGGACAACTCAGCTTCACGCGACCAGTTGGTAGGATCCGCTCCTTTCTTTGTCAGAGCTACAATGGGAGCAACCAGGTCAGAAAAAGAATGAATGAACCTCCTATAATAATTCGCAAACCCTAAAAAACGCTTAATTGCTTTTAAATTGGTGGGTTGCGCCCAACTAAGGATGGCCTGGAGTTTCTTTGGTTCCATGGAAAATTATGTACCCTAAAAAAGATACTTCCGTGACATGAAACTCACACTTCTCCAGCTTGGCATATAAATGATTCTCACATAACTTTTGAAGAACCAGACGCACCTGGGTAACATGTTGTTCCATTGATTTAGAAAAAATCAGGATGTCGTCTAAGTAAACGACCACGAATTTCCCTAGGAAGTCACGGAGCACATCGTTAATGAGGTCTTGAAAAACTGCCGGAGCATTGGACAGGCCGAACGGCATCACCAGGTATTCGTAGTGACCCGACTGAGTACTGAAGGCCGTTTTCCACTCATCTCCAGATTTAATTCGGATGAGGTTGTACGCTCCTCTAAGGTCAATTTTAGAAAAAATCACAGCAGAACGTAACTGATCAAAGAGTACAGAAATCAACGGCAAAGGATAGGTGTTTTTAACTGAGATCTTATTCAGGGCTCTAAAATCAATGCAAGGTCTAAGCGAGCCATCCTTTTTCTCCACAAAGAAGAAGCCTGCACTTAAAGGAGATTTTGATGGTCTAATAAATCCTTTCTCAAGGCTCTCCTTTACATAATCATTCATAGCCGCAGTTTCTGGCCCGGATAATGCATATAATCTTCCCTTTGGCAATGCGGCACCAGGAATTAACTCAATAGCACAATCATAAGGCCGATGGGGAGGCAGAATGTCCGCATTGCCTTTGGAGAAAACATCAGCAAACTCCTGGTATTCCACCGGAATGAGTTCTGGAATGATAGCTGCTACTCTGACTGGAAACGTGATACATTCCTTATCACAAAAAGTACCCCAATGTGAAATCTTCCCCGACCGCCAATCAATGGTGGGATTATGAAAGGCCAGCCAAGGGTGACCCAGAACAACTGGAACTGCTGGGCAATGTGTAAGAAAGAACTCGATTTTCTCGGAATGTAGAGCTCCTACTGTAAGTAGTACAGGGGGTGTACGGAGAGAAATAATCCCATTAGACAGCGGACTCCCATCTAAGCCATGCATGGTGACACACCTACCCTACAAGGTGAAAAAGCCTGAGGTAACCTTTGAGGGGGTCACATGAGCTGAACGAGTTATGTGAAAAAGCTTGGGAATCTCCAGATAAAAGACTGCAGATTTCCAAAAGGATTCTTATGGCGTATCCTTTCCCATCAATGGATAGGTTACGATGGGAATCCTACCCTAGGGTGGACAAAGCATTAACACGCTTATCCAAGAAGGTAGCCCTCCCGTCCCAGTATACGGCTACCCTCAAAGAGTCTGCTGACCGCAAACAGGAGATTACCCTGAAGTCCATTTATACACATTCAGGTACCTTACTCAGACCGGCAATTGCGTCGGCCTGGGTGTGTAGTGCTGTAGCGGCATGGACGGATACCTTATCTGAGGGGATGGATACCCTAGATAAGGATACTATTTTATTGACCCTGGGGCATATAAGAGATGCCGGGCATTAAGCCGCTTAGCCGATTCAATCTATTGCAGGTTCTTATGGTCAGTCAATACCGAAATAGTATGTTTTGCTCCCTCCAGCCAATGCCTCCACTCCTCGAAAGCCCATTTTACCGCCAGTAACTCCCGATTACCAACGTCATAGTTGGATTCAGCGGAGGAGAATTTCCTGGACATAAAGGCACAAGGATGTAACTCCAGAGACTCCGGATCCTTTTGAGAAAGGATAGCCCCCACTCCAACCTCCGAGGCATCAACCTCCACCACAAAGGGCAATTCCGGATTAGGATGTCAGAGGACTGGAGCCGAGACAAAGGCTTGTTTCAAGGCCCGGAAGGACAACTCAGCTTCACGCGACCAGTTGGTAGGATCCGCTCCTTTCTTTGTCAGAGCTACAATGGGAGCAACCAGGTCAGAAAAAGAATGAATGAACCTCCTATAATAATTCGCAAACCCTAAAAAACGCTTACTTGCTTTTAAATTGGTGGGTTGCGCCCAACTAAGGATGGCCTGGAGTTTCTTTGGTTCCATGGAAAATTATGTACCCTAAAAAAGATACTTCCGTGACATGAAACTCACACTTCTCCAGCTTGGCATATAAATGATTCTCACATAACTTTTGAAGAACCAGACGCACCTGGGTAACATGTTGTTCCATTGATTTAGAAAAAATCAGGATGTCGTCTAAGTAAACGACCACGAATTTCCCTAGGAAGTCACGGAGCACATCGTTAATGAGGTCTTGAAAAACTGCCGGAGCATTGGACAGGCCGAACGGCATCACCAGGTATTCGTAGTGACCCGACTGAGAACTGAAGGCCGTTTTCCACTCATCTCCAGATTTAATTCGGATGAGGTTGTACGCTCCTCTAAGGTCAATTTTAGAAAAAATCACAGCAGAACGTAACTGATCAAAGAGTACAGAAATCAACGGCAAAGGATAGGTGTTTTTAACTGAGATCTTATTCAGGGCTCTAAAATCAATGCAAGGTCTAAGCGAGCCATCCTTTTTCTCCACAAAGAAGAAGCCTGCACTTAAAGGAGATTTTGATGGTCTAATAAATCCTTTCTCAAGGCTCTCCTTTACATAATCATTCATAGCCGCAGTTTCTGGCCCGGATAATGCATATAATCTTCCCTTTGGCAATGCGGCACCAGGAATTAACTCAATAGCACAATCATAAGGCCGATGGGGAGGCAGAATGTCCGCATTGCCTTTGGAGAAAACATCAGCAAACTCCTGGTATTCCACCGGAATGAGTTCTGGAATGATAGCTGCTACTCTGACTGGAAACGTGATACATTCCTTATCACAAAAAGTACCCCAATGTGAAATCTTCCCCGACCGCCAATCAATGGTGGGATTATGAAAGGCCAGCCAAGGGTGACCCAGAACAACTGGAACTGCTGGGCAATGTGTAAGAAAGAACTCGATTTTCTCGGAATGTAGAGCTCCTACTGTAAGTAGTACAGGGGGTGTACGGAGAGAAATAATCCCATTAGACAGCGGACTCCCATCTAAGCCATGCATGGTGACACACCTACCCAAAGGTAACTGAGGAATGCCTAAGGCCTTAGCCCAAGTTAAATCCATAAAGTTTCCTGCAGCTCCACTGTCAACAAAAGCCGACACCAAAGAACTGAGGCTGCCAAAGGAAACTTTAACTGGGACTAAAAGGGAGTTATTCGAGGAGATAAGCTGCAGACCTAGGTGAACCCCCTCACAATTCACCTGGTCAAAGCGTTTCCCGACTTGTTCGGACAATTACGAGCAAAATGTCCCTTACCCCCACAGTACAGACAAAGACCAGAATTTTGCCTTCTGGCTCTTTCTTCAGGAGACAGCCGGGAGAGACCCATCTGCATGGTCTCCTCTACGTCTTCAGGAATGGAATATACACACGGACTTGTCCTTACAGGTGCTCCTTTTTCAGCCCTCCGCTCTCTGAGACGACGATCAATCTTAATAGAAAGCTCCATGAGTTTATCGAGAGTCTCAGGAGCAGGGTACTGAAGGAGACTGTCTTTTATAGACTCTGATAAGCCGAGGCGAAACTGACTGCGCAGGGCTGGGTCATTCCAGCCACAGTCGTTCGACCAACGGCGAAACTCCGTACAATAAACCTCTGCAGGATTTCTACCCTGTCTGAGAGGGCGCAACTGACTTTCAGCGGACGCCTCTCTATCAGGGTCATCATACAAGAGCCCTAAAGACTCAAAAAAAGCGTCAATTGACAACAATGCCGGATCCTCTGCTCTTAAACCAAATGCCCAGGTCTGAGGATCCCCCTGGAGCAAAGAAATAATAAACCCGACCCGCTGAGATTCAGTACCCGAGGAAGTCGGTCTTAAACGAAAATAAAGTTTACAGGATTCTTTAAAATTAAAAAACTCTTTTCTATCACCAGAAAAACGGTCAGGCAAATGCATCTTTGGTTCAGGGACTACCCTTGGGGAAGCTCGCAAAAGATCTTCCTGCGACTTCACCCGAAGAGAAAGATCCTGAACCATCTGAGTAAGTTCTTGAATCTGGCTGACTAAGAGCTGACCAGGATTTGGCCCTAAACCTGTTGGATTCATGAGGCCGATAAACTCTCACAAAACTGAATGAGAAAAAATTAAACCCCGTTTAATTTTAAGTTTTGGTATGGCCGGTAATAATGTTATGATTCCAGCACTCTGGTCAGAGAAGATCTTATGGCAAGGACTGGAGCACTGGAACGGAATGCTGGGGAAGGGAGCAGGACAGGAAAATAGCCCCTGGCGCCCTAACTCTGTTGTCTCACCCGTGTTGTCTGAAATCCCCTGCAAGACTATGGTTTCTTGAGCCCTTGGCAGCCGCGTTTGAAGGGCGGATTATGTCTGCCCAACTTCGATGCCCCCCCGGTCTTAATGAGAGACAAAGGGAAACCTGAGACAGGGTGATAACAAGAGGCCCTCTAACTAAACAACCAGGCCAGGGGCTAAGCAAACTCAAAACTATAATATGTGCGGAGAAACCGCCAGGAAACAGGACAACCAAAATATCCACTTGTCCAATTCTCCTACCCGGCACCGCCAAGTACCAGAGAGGACTTGTGGAAGCGGAACCATCCGCAAATGCTCCAAACACAAAATATAAAAGGTAAAGCGGCTGAGCCGCAACACACGGCAGAGCCGCAACTCACGAACACCACTGGATATAAAACGGTGATCAGTCAGGACTCCAGGGAACCAAACGACCTCTTGGGATGAGATGACAACTCCCGAATACCGGACTTCTGCGGACTGGAATGACCGGATACAGCAGGACTGGAAACAGACTCTCAGCAAACAAAGGCAGCATGCAGGAAGCTATTACCGGCGTCTGTGAGAAGCCCTGGGAGTGTATTTAACAAGGAGTCCTCCAATCAGCTGCTAAAGGCTGATTAGAATAAATGCCGTGCAGCTGCCTTGCTGCACGGCCAGAGAGCAGGTGAATATCTTAATTTCCTAAAGCCTAGCAACGGGGAACGCGGTCCGCCAGTGGCGTCCCCGTTGCTAGGGTCCGTGCGGCTCAGCGCGCCCGGCGTCTAGCGTTGCTAGGGAGCCGGCGGCTGTACGTGCACGGCGTCTCTAGTTGCTAGGCGCCGGGCCGCGCAGACCATCAAGCGGACCCCGGCGCCTAACAGTATGACTCCCAAAAACAACAACCGCGTCATTGGGACCAACTGCGATTTTGGCAAGTTTAGGAGCCAACCATGTTGTTGAAGAACTGTCAGGGAGAGTGCAATGTTTTGCACCAACTGGTCCCTGGATCTCACCTTTATCAGGAAATCATCCAAGTACGGGATAATTGTGACTCCTTGCTTGCGAAGGAGAACCATAATTTCCGCCATCACCCTGGTGAAAATCCTCGGAGCCGTGGACAGACCAAACGGCAATGTCTGAAATTGGTAATGACAATCCTGAATTGCAAACCTTAGGTAGCTTGAGGCAGTGGCTAAATGGGAACATGTAAGTAGGCATCCTTTATGTCTACCAAAACCATGAAATCTCCGTCCTCTGGACTGGAGATCACTGCCCTGAGAAATTCCATCTTGAAATTTAATTTCTTTAGGAAGAAATTGAGGGATTTCAGATTTAAGATTGGTCTGACTGAGCCGTCCGGCTTCGGGACCACGAAGAGGCTTGAATAAAAACCTTCTCCCTGCTGACTAAGGCCAATTTGAACAATCGGTGAGGGGGAACGTCTTGAAACCCCAGTTTGTACCCTTGGGACACTATTTGTAAAACCCACGAGTCCAGGTCCGAATGAATCCAGAACTGACTGAAGAGTTTTAGACGTGCCCCCACTGGTGTGGGCTCCTGCAAGAAAGCCCCAGTGTCATGCAGTGGATTTGGCAGAAGCAGAGGACAATCTCTGGTCCTGCGATCTTGAAGAGGCTACAGACCTCTTCCTTTTCCTTCCTCTACCTGCAAAGAAAGGGGAATCTAAACTTCTTGCATATCTATTGGGCCAAAATGACTGCGGTAGATAATGATGCGTCTTCATCCGTTGACAGGGAACATAGGGCAAGAAGGTTGACTTACCATTGAAATGAGGATGCATCTTGCTGCCTTTCCAATGAAGCAAGTTTAATTTAGTAATAGGTGAAAAACCATCCTTACAAAGGTGTTAATCAGAGACTTGGCTTTGTGGACACTTTTCAGAGAACAAATTTGTTAGCATAAAAATAAAGCCAGAAAATGAAGAGCTGTTTAATCACTCAATTGGATTTTTCTGCCAGCATATTTTTTTTCTCTGCAACCCACTGCTAAATTGTGCTTCCTAGCTGTTTTTATAAAATCACTGAATCAAATCTAACTCTGATTACATCAGAGAAGGCCAGGTACCCTACACCATAACAGGGGGTTTGAAATTTTGACTTGTCTACTTAAAGATCACCAAAATCTGATAACAAGGTCAATTAGGTCCCTGGGTGGGATTGAACCACCAACCTTATGGTTAATAGCCGTACATACTAACTGATTGCGCCACAGAGACACTTTGCGAAAGACCATACTGACAAAGGCTAATAAGCATTCATCTAAAACGTTTCCTAGAAAAACTTTAAAAAGTCAATAATCTGGAGAGTTTTTGTAAGATGTTTCTTCCATCAACCAACGAAGAAACACATTGGTACTTTCCCATGATGAGTGAGTGCTTCAGGATCTCTTGCACTTACATGTGCAGCAGAGTACTGCAATGGAAGCATGCTGGGCCCATAACCCAGAGGTAGGCAGATTGAAACTATCCTCTGCTATTTGCATTTTTTTTTGTTAATTAAAGTAATCCAAAACTGGGATTGATATTTTGGCTCTTTTATTTTTACTTAAAGTACAATAACTTTTACCATTTTAATTTGTTTTAATAGTATATTGACAGTATTGTTTTCTTTCAAAAATCCACTTCATTTTCTTTACCCTATTATTAAAATGGTAATTGACAAAAACAAACTACATTGTCACCAGAAGAGCAATACAAAATGTACAAGTGATATATTAAAATCATCTTTCCAGCTTGAATTTCAATGATGCATTGGGGCAACGATTTTGTGAGAAACATCTTCACCCTTAAATAAAGATTTTCTTAATTCCTTACCTGTGTGCTAATTAGATATCACCTTGTTTTCACATTAAACAGACTTCCACATGAGAAAGCAGCAAGGATGCAGTGGCGTTAATGTTTCCTGGTGTCAACCTGTATTATTTCAGTAGACATTGAAATGAGGATGCATCTTGCTGCCTTTCCAATGAAGCAAGTTTAATTTAGTAATAGGTGAAAAACCATCCTTACAAAGGTGTTAATCAGAGACTTGGCTTTGTGGACACTTTTCAGAGAACAAATTTGTTAGCATAAAAATAAAGCCAGAAAATAAAGAGCTGTTTAATCACTCAATTGGATTTTTCTGCCAGCATATTTTTTTTCTCTGCAAACCACTGCTAAATTGTGCTTCCTAGCTGTTTTTATAAAATCACTGAATCAAATCTAACTCTGATTACATCAGAGAAGGCCAGGTACCCTACACCATAACAGGGGGTTTGAAATTTTGACTTGTCTACTTAAAGATCACCAAAATCTGATAACAAGGTCAATTAGGTCCCTGGGTGGGATTGAACCACCAACCTTTTGGTTAATAGCCGTACATACTAACTGATTGCGCCACAGAGACACTTTGCAAAAGTACATACTGACAAAGGCTAATAAGCATTCATCTAAAACGTTTCCTAGAAAAACTTTAAAAAGTCAATAATCTGGAGAGTTTTTGTAAGATGTTTCTTCCATCAACCAACGAAGAAACACATTGGTACTTTCCCATGATGAGTGAGTGCTTCAGGATCTCTTGCACTTACATGTGCAGCAGAGTACAGCAATGGAAGCATGCTGGGCCCATAACCCAGAGGTAGGCAGATTGAAACTATCCTCTGCTATATGCATTTTTTTGTTTGTTAATTAAAGTAATCCAAAACTGGGATTGATATTTTGGCTCTTTTATTTTTACTTAAAGTACAACAACTTTTACCATTTTAATTTATTTTAATAGTATATTGACAGTATTGTTTTCTTTCAAAAATCCACTTCATTTTCTTTACCCTATTATTAAAATGGTAATTGACAAAAACAAACTACATTGTCACCAGAAGAGCAATACAAAATGTACAAGTGATATATTAAAATCATATTTCCAGCTTGAATTTCAATGATGCATTGGGGCAACGATTTTGTGAGAAACATCTTCACCCTTAAATAAAGATTTTCTTAATTCCTTACCTGTGTGCTAATTAGATATCACCTTGTTTTCACATTAAACAGACTTCCACATGAGAAAGCAGCAAGGAAGCAGTGGCGTTAATGTTTCCTGGTATCAACTTGTATTATTTCAGTAGACATTGAAATGAGGATGCATCTTGCTGCCTTTCCAATGAAGCAAGTTTAATTTAGTAATAGGTGAAAAACCATCCTTACAAAGGTGTTAATCAGAGACTTGGCTTTGTGGACACTTTTCAGAGAACAAATTTGTTAGCATAAAAATAAAGCCAGAAAATGAAGAGCTGTTTAATCACTGGATTGGATTTTTCTGCCAGCATATTTTTTTTCTCTGCAACCCACTGCTAAATTGTGCTTCCTAGCTGTTTTTTTATAAAATCACTGAATAAAATCTAACTCTGATTACATCAGAGAAGGCCATGTACCCTACACCATAAGAGGGGGTTTGAAATTTTGACTTGTCTACTTAAATATCACCAAAATCTGATCACAAGTTTAATTACGTCCCTAGGTGGGATTGAACCACCAACCTTTCGGTTAATAGCCAAACACACTAACCGATTGCGCCACAGAGACACTTTGCAAAAAGTGCATACTGACAAAGGCTAATAAGCATACATCTAGAACGTTTCCTAGAAAAACATTAAAAAATCAATAATCTGGAGAGTTTTTGTAAGATGTTTCTTCTATCAACCAACGAAGAAACACATTGGTACTTTCCCATGATGAGTGAGTGCTTCAGGATCTCTTGCACTTACATGTGCAGCAGAGTACAGCAATGGAAGCATGCTGGGCCCATAACCCAGAGGTAGGCAGATTGAAACTATCCTCTGCTATATGCATTTTTTTTGTTAATTAAAGTAATCCAAAACTGGGATTGATATTTTGGCTCTTTTATTTTTACTTAAAGTACAATAACTTTTACCATTTTAATTTGTTTTAATAGTATATTGACAGTATTGTTTTCTTTCAAAAATCCACTTCATTTTCTTTACCCTATTATTAAAATGGTAATTGACAAAAACAAACTACATTGTCACCAGAAGAGCAATACAAAATGTACAAGTGATATATTAAAATCATCTTTCCAGCTTGAATTTCAATGATGCATTGGGGCAACGATTTTGTGAGAAACATCTTCACCCTTAAATAAAGATTTTCTTAATTCCTTACCTGTGTGCTAATTAGATATCACCTTGTTTTCACATTAAACAGACTTCCACATGAGAAAGCAGCAAGGATGCAGTGGCGTTAATGTTTCCTGGTGTCAACCTGTATTATTTCAGTAGACATTGAAATGAGGATGCATCTTGCTGCCTTTCCAATGAAGCAAGTTTAATTTAGTAATAGGTGAAAAACCATCCTTACAAAGGTGTTAATCAGAGACTTGGCTTTGTGGACACTTTTCAGAGAACAAATTTGTTAGCATAAAAATAAAGCCAGAAAATAAAGAGCTGTTTAATCACTCAATTGGATTTTTCTGCCAGCATATTTTTTTTCTCTGCAAACCACTGCTAAATTGTGCTTCCTAGCTGTTTTTATAAAATCACTGAATCAAATCTAACTCTGATTACATCAGAGAAGGCCAGGTACCCTACACCATAACAGGGGGTTTGAAATTTTGACTTGTCTACTTAAAGATCACCAAAATCTGATAACAAGGTCAATTAGGTCCCTGGGTGGGATTGAACCACCAACCTTTTGGTTAATAGCCGTACATACTAACTGATTGCGCCACAGAGACACTTTGCAAAAGTACATACTGACAAAGGCTAATAAGCATTCATCTAAAACGTTTCCTAGAAAAACTTTAAAAAGTCAATAATCTGGAGAGTTTTTGTAAGATGTTTCTTCCATCAACCAACGAAGAAACACATTGGTACTTTCCCATGATGAGTGAGTGCTTCAGGATCTCTTGCACTTACATGTGCAGCAGAGTACAGCAATGGAAGCATGCTGGGCCCATAACCCAGAGGTAGGCAGATTGAAACTATCCTCTGCTATATGCATTTTTTTGTTTGTTAATTAAAGTAATCCAAAACTGGGATTGATATTTTGGCTCTTTTATTTTTACTTAAAGTACAACAACTTTTACCATTTTAATTTATTTTAATAGTATATTGACAGTATTGTTTTCTTTCAAAAATCCACTTCATTTTCTTTACCCTATTATTAAAATGGTAATTGACAAAAACAAACTACATTGTCACCAGAAGAGCAATACAAAATGTACAAGTGATATATTAAAATCATATTTCCAGCTTGAATTTCAATGATGCATTGGGGCAACGATTTTGTGAGAAACATCTTCACCCTTAAATAAAGATTTTCTTAATTCCTTACCCGTGTGCTAATTAGATATCACCTTGTTTTCATATTAAACAGACTTCCACATGAGAAAGCAGCAAGGATGCAGTGGCGTTAATGTTTCCTGGTGTCAACTTGTATTATTTCAGTAGACATTGAAATGAGGATGCATCTTGCTGCCTTTCCAATGAAGCAAGTTTAATTTAGTAATAGGTGAAAAACCATCCTTACAAAGGTGTTAATCAGAGACTTGGCTTTGTGGACACTTTTCAGAGAACAAATTTGTTAGCATAAAAATAAAGCCAGAAAATGAAGAGCTGTTTAATCACTCAATTGGATTTTTCTGCCAGCATATTTTTGTTCTCTGCAACCCACTGCTAAATTGTGCTTCCTAGCTGTTTTTATAAAATCACTGAATCAAATCTAACTCTGATTACATCAGAGAAGGCCAGGTACTCTACACCGTAACAAGGGGTTTGAAATTTTGACTTGTCTACTTAAAGATCACCAAAATCTGATAACAAGGGAAATTAGGTCCCTGGGTGGGATTGAACCACCAACCTTATGGTAAATAGCCGTACATACTAACTGATTGCGCCACAGAGACACTTTGCAAAAGTCCTTACTGACAAAGGCTAATAAGCATTCATCTAAAACGTTTCCTAGAAAAACTTTAAAAAGTCAATAATCTGGAGAGTTTTTGTAAGATGTTTCTTCCATCAACCAATGAAGAAACACATTGGTACTTTCCCATGATGAGTGAGTGCTTCAGGATCTCTTGCACTTACATGTGCAGCAGAGTACTGCAATGGAAGCATGCTGAGCCCATAACCCAGAGGTAGGCAGATTGAAACTATCCTCTGCTATATGCATTTTTTTTTGTTAATTAAAGTAATCCAAAACTGGGACTGATATTTTGTCTTTTATTTTTACTTAAAGTACAATAACTTTTACCATTTTAATTTGTTTTAATAGTATATTGACAGTATTGTTTTCTTTCAAAAATCCACTTCATTTTCTTTACCCTATTATTAAAATGGTAATTGACAAAAACAAACTACATTGTCACCAGAAGAGCAATACAAAATGTACAAGTGATATTTTAAAATCATCTTTCCAGCTTGAATTTCAATGATGCATTGGGGCAACGATTTTGTGAGAAAACATCTTCACCCTTAAATAAAGATTTTCTTAATTCCTTACCTGTGTGCTAATTAGATATCACCTTGTTTTCACATTAAACAGACTTCCACATGAGAAAGCAGCAAGGATGCAGTGGCGTTAATGTTTCCTGGTGTCAACCTGTATTATTTCAGTAGACATTGAAATGAGGATACATCTTGCTGCCTTTCCAATGAAGCAAGTTTAATTTAGTAATAGGTGAAAAACCATCCCTACAAAGGTGTTAATCAGAGACTTGGCTTTGTGGACACTTTTCAGAGAACAAATTTGTTAGCATAAAAATAAAGCCAGAAAATGAAGAGCTGTTGAATCACGCAATTTGATTTTTTTGCCAGCATATTTCTTTTTCTCTGCAACCCACTGCTAAATTGTGCTTCCTAGCTGTTTTTATAAAATCACTGAATCAAATCTAACTCTGATTACATCAGAGAAGGCCAGGTACCCTACACCATAACAGGGGGTATGAAATTTGACTTGTCTACTTAAAGATCACCAAAATCTGATAACAAGGTCAATTACGTCCCTGGGTGGGATTGAACCACCAACCTTTTGGTTAATAGCCGTACACACTAACTGATTGCGCCACAGAGACACTTTTCAAAAGTACATACTGACAAATGCTAATAAGCATTCATCTAAAACGTTTCCTAGAAAAACTTAAAAAAGTCAATAATCTGGAGCGTTTTTGTAAGATGTTTCTTCTATCAACCAACGAAGAAACACATTGGTACTTTCCCATGATGAATGAGTGATTCAGGATCTCTTGCACTTACATGTGCAGCAGAGTACAGCAATGGAAGCATGCTGGGCCCATAACCCAGAGGTAGGCAGATTGAAACTATCCTCTGCTATATGCATTTTTTTTTTGTTAATTAAAGTAATCCAAAACTGGGATTGATATTTTGGCTCTTTTATTTTTACTTAAAGTACAATAACTTTTACCATTTTAATTTGTTTTAATAGTATATTGACAGTATTGTTTTCTTTCAAAAATCCACTTCATTTTCTTTACCCTATTATTAAAATGGTAATTGACAAAAACAAACTACATTGTCACCAGAAGAGCAATACAAAATGTACAAGTGATATATTAAAATCATCTTTCCAGCTTGAATTTCAATGATGCATTGGGTCAACAAATTTGTGAGAAACATCTTCACCCTTAAATAAAGATTTTCTTAATTCCTTACCTGTGTGCTAATTAGATATCACCTTGTTTTCACATTAAACAGACTTCCACATGAGAAAGCAGCAAGGAAGCAGTGGCGTTAATGTTTCCTGGTATCAACTTGTATTATTTCAGTAGACATTGAAATGAGGATGCATCTTGCTGCCTTTCCAATGAAGCAAGTTTAATTTAGTAATAGGTGAAAAACCATCCTTACAAAGGTGTTAATCAGAGACTTGGCTTTGTGGACACTTTTCAGAGAACAAATTTGTTAGCATAAAAATAAAGCCAGAAAATGAAGAGCTGTTTAATCACTGGATTGGATTTTTCTGCCAGCATATTTTTTTTCTCTGCAACCCACTGCTAAATTGTGCTTCCTAGCTGTTTTTTTATAAAATCACTGAATAAAATCTAACTCTGATTACATCAGAGAAGGCCATGTACCCTACACCATAAGAGGGGGTTTGAAATTTTGACTTGTCTACTTAAATATCACCAAAATCTGATCACAAGTTTAATTACGTCCCTAGGTGGGATTGAACCACCAACCTTTCGGTTAATAGCCAAACACACTAACCGATTGCGCCACAGAGACACTTTGCAAAAAGTGCATACTGACAAAGGCTAATAAGCATACATCTAGAACGTTTCCTAGAAAAACATTAAAAAATCAATAATCTGGAGAGTTTTTGTAAGATGTTTCTTCTATCAACCAACGAAGAAACACATTGGTACTTTCCCATGATGAGTGAGTGCTTCAGGATCTCTTGCACTTACATGTGCAGCAGAGTACAGCAATGGAAGCATGCTGGGCCCATAACCCAGAGGTAGGCAGATTGAAACTATCCTCTGCTATATGCATTTTTTTTGTTAATTAAAGTAATCCAAAACTGGGATTGATATTTTGGCTCTTTTATTTTTACTTAAAGTACAATAACTTTTACCATTTTAATTTGTTTTAATAGTATATTGACAGTATTGTTTTCTTTCAAAAATCCACTTAATTTTCTTTACCCTATTATTAAAATGGTAATTGACAAAAACAAACTACATTGTCACCAGAAGAGCAATACAAAATGTACAAGTGATATATTAAAATCATCTTTCCAGCTTGAATTTCAATGATGCATTGGGGAAACGATTTTGTGAGAAACATCTTCACCCTTAAATAAAGATTTCTTAATTCCTTACCTGTGTGATAATTAGATATCACCTTGTTTTCGCATTAAACAGACTTCCACATGAGAAAGCAGCAAGGATGCAGTGGCGTTAATGTTTCCTGGTGTCAACTTGTATTATTTCAGTAGACATTGAAATGAGGATGCATCTTGCTGCCTTTCCAATGAAGCAAGTTTAATTTAGTAATAGGTGAAAAACCATCCTTACAAAGGTGTTAATCAGAGACTTGGCTTTGTGGACACTTTTCAGAGAACAAATTTGTTAGCATAAAAATAAAGCCAGAAAATGAAGAGCTGTTTAATCACTCAATTGAATTTTTCTGCCAGCATATTTTTTTTCTCTGCAAACCACTGCTAAATTGTGCTTCCTAGCTGTTTTTATAAAATCAATGAATCAAATCTAACTCTGATTACATCAGAGAAGGCCAGGTACCCTACACCATAAGAGGGGGTTTGAAATTTTGACTTGTCAATTTAAAGATCACCAAAATCTGATAACAAGATCAATTACATCCCTGGGTGGGATTTAACCACCAACCTTTTAGTTAATAGCCGTACACACTAACTGATTGTGCCACAGAGACACTTTGCGAAAGTGCATACTGACAAAGGCTAATAAGCATTCATCTAAAACGTTTCCTAGAAAAACTTTAAAAAGTCAATAATCTGGAGAGTTTTTGTAAGATGTTTCTTCCATCAACCAACGAAGAAACACATTGGTACTTTCCCATGATGAGTGAGTGCTTCAGGATCTCTTGCACTTACATGTGCAGCAGAGTACAGCAATGGAAGCATGCTGGGCTCATAACCCAGAGGTAGGCAGATTGAAACTATCCTCTGCTGTATGCTTTTTTTTTTAATTAAAGTAATCCAAAACTGGGATTGATATTTTGGCTCTTTTATTTTTACTTAAAGTACAATAACTTTTACCATTTTAATTTGTTTTAATAGTATATTGACAGTATTGTTTTCTTTCAAAAATACACTTAATTTTCTTTACCCTATTATTAAAATGGTAATTGACAAAAACAAACTACATTGTCACCAGAAGAGCAATACAAAATGTACAAGTGATATATTAAAATCATCTTTCCAGCTTGAATTTCAATGATGCATTGGGGCAACGATTTTGTGAGAAACATCTTCACCCTTAAATAAAGATTTTCTTAATTCCTTACCTGTGTGCTAATTAGATATCACCTTGTTTTCGCATTAAACAGACTTCCACATGAGAAAGCAGCAAGGATGCAGTGGCGTTAATGTTTCCTGGTGTCAACTTGTATTATTTCAGTAGACATTGAAATGAGGATGCATCTTGCTGCCTTTCCAATGAAGCAAGTTTAATTTAGTAATAGGTGAAAAACCATCCCTACAAAGGTGTTAATCAGAGACTTGGCTTTGTGGACACTTTTCAGAGAACAAATTTGTTAGCATAAAAATAAAGCCAGAAAATGAAGAGCTGTTTAATCACTCAATTGGATTTGTTTTGCCAGCATATTTTTTTTCTCTGCAACCCACTGCTAAATTGTGCTTCCTAGCTGTTTTTTATAAAATCACTGAATCAAATCTAACTCTGATTACATCAAAGAAGGCCAGGTACCCTACACAATAAGAGGGGGTTTGAAATTTTGACTTGTCTACTTAAATATCACCAAAATCTGATCACAAGGTCAATTACGTTCCTGGGTGGGATTGAACCACCAACCTTTTGGTTATTAGCCTTACACACTAACCAATTGCACCACAGAGACACATTGCAAGAAGTACATACTGACAAAGGCTAATAAGCATTCATCAAGAACGTTTCCTAGAAAAACTTTAAAAAGTCAATAATCTGGAGAGTTTTTGTAAGATGTTTCTTCCATCAACCAACAAAGAAACACATTGGTACTTTCCCATGATAAGTGAGTGCTTCAGGATCTCTTGCACTTACATGTGCAGCAGAGTACTGCAATGGAAGCATGCTGGGCCCATAACCCAGAGATAGGCAGATTGAAACTATCCTCTGCTATATGCATTTTTTTTTGTTAATTAAAGTAATCCAAAACTGGGATTGATATTTTGTCTCTTTTATTTTTACTTAAAGTACAATAACTTTTACCATTTTAATTTGTTTTAATAGTATATTGACAGTATTGTTTTCTTTCAAAAATCCACTTCATTTTCTTTACCCTATTATTAAAATGGTAATTGACAAAAACAAACTACATTGTCACCAGAAGAGCAATACAAAATGTACAAGTGATATATTAAATTCATCTTTCCAGCATGAATTTCAATGATGCATTGGGTCAACAATTTTGTGAGAAACATCTTCACCCTTAAATAAAGATTTTCTTAATTCCTTACCTGTGTGCTAATTAGATATCACCTTGTTTTCACATTAAACAGACTTCCACATGAGAAAGCAGCAAGGATGCAGTGGCGTTAATGTTTCCTGGTGTCAACTTGTATTATTTCAGTAGACATTGAAATGAGGATGCATCTTGCTGCCTTTCCAATGAAGCAAGTTTAATTTAGTAATAGGTGAAAAACCATCCTTACAAAGGTGTTAATCAGAGACTTGGCTTTGTGGACACTTTTCAGAGAACAAATTTGTTAGCATAAAAATAAAGCCAGAAAATGAAGAGCTGTTTAATCACTCAATTGGATTTTTCTGCCAGCATATTTTTTTTCTCTGCAACCCACTGCTAAATTGTGCTTCCTAGCTGTTTTTATAAAATCACTGAATCAAATCTAACTCTGATTACATCAGAGAAGGCCAGGTACCCTACACAATAAGAGGGGGTTTGAAATTTTGACTTGTCTACTTAAATATCACCAAAATCTGACCACAAGGTCAATTACGTCCCTGGGTGGGATTGAACCACCAACCTTTTGGTTAATAGCCGAACACACTAACCGATTGCGCCACGGAGACACTTTGTGAAAAGTTCATACTGACAAAGGCTAATAAGCATACATCTAGAACGTTTCCTAGAAAAACATTAAAAAATCAATAATCTGGAGAGTTTTTGTAAGATGTTTCTTCCATCAACCAACAAATAAACACATTGGTACTTTCCCATGATGAGTGAGTGCTTCAGGATCTCTTGCACTTACATGTGCAGCAGAGTACTGCAATGGAAGCATGCTGGACCCATAACCCAGAGGTAGGCAGATTGAAACTATTCTTTGCTATATGCATTTTTTTTTGTTAATTTAAGTAATCAAAACTGGGATTGATATTTTTGCTCTTTTATTTTTACTTAAAGTACAATAACTTTTACCATTTTAATTTGTTTTAATAGTATATTGACAGTATAGTTTTCTTTCAAAAATCCACTTAATTTTCTTTACCCTATTATTAAAATGGTAATTGACAAAAAAAACTACATTGTCACCAGAAGAGCAATACAAAATGTACAAGTGATATATTAAAATCATCTTTCCAGCTTGAATTTCAATGATGCATTGGGGCAACAATTTTGTGAGAAACATCTTCACCCTTAAATAAAGATTTTCGTAATTCCTTACCTGTGTGCTAATTAGATATCACCTTGTTTTCACATTAAACAGACTTCCACATGAGAAAGCAGCAAGGATGCAGTGGCGTTAATGTTTCCTGGTTTCAACCTGTATTATTTCAGTAGACATTGAAATGAGGATGCATCTTGCTGCCTTTCCAATGAAGCAAGTTTAATTTAGTAATAGGTGAAAAACCATCCCTACAAAGGTGTTAATCAGAGACTTGGCTTTGTGGACATTTTTCAGAGAACAAATTTGTTAGCATAAAAATAAAGCCAGAAAATGAAGAGCTGTTTAATCACGCAATTTGATTTTTTTGCCAGCATATTTCTTTTTCTCTGCAACCCACTGCTAAATTGTGCTTCCTAGATGTTTTTATAAAATCACTGAATCAAATCTAACTCTGATTACATCTGAGAAGGCCAGGTACCCTACACAATAACAGGGGGTATGAAATTTGACTTGTCTACTTAAAGATCACCAAAATCTGATAACAAGGTCAATTACGTCCCTGGGTGGGATTGAACCACCAACCTTTTGGTTAATAGCCGTACACACTAACTGATTGCGCCACAGATACACTTTGCAAAAGTACATACTGACAAATGCTAATAAGCATTCATCTAAAACGTTTCCTAGAAAAACTTAAAAAAGTCAATAATCTGGAGAGTTTTTGTAAGATGTTTCTTCTATCAACCAACGAAGAAACACATTGGTACTTTCCCATGATGAGTGAGTGCTTCAGGATCTCTTGCACTTACATGTGCAGCAGAGTACAGCAATGGAAGCATGCTGGTCCCATAACCCAGAGGTAGGCAGATTGAAACTATCCTCTGCTATATGCATTTTTTTTTGTTAATTAAAGTAATCCAAAACTGGGATTGATATTTTGGCTCTTTTATTTTTACTTAAAGTACAATAACTTTTACCATTTTAATTTGTTTTAATAGTATATTGACAGTATTGTTTTCTTTCAAAAATCCACTTCATTTTCTTTACCCTATTATTAAAATGGTAATTGACAAAAACAAACTACATTGTCACCAGAAGAGCAATACAAAATGTACAAGTGATATATTAAATTCATCTTTCCAGCATGAATTTCAATGATGCATTGGGTCAACAATTTTGTGAGAAACATCTTCACCCTTAAATAAAGATTTTCTTAATTCCTTACCCGTGTGCTAATTAGATATCACCTTGTTTTCACATTAAACAGACTTCCACATGAGAAAGCAGCAAGGATGCAGTGGCGTTAATGTTTCCTGGTGTCAACTTGTATTATTTCAGTAGACATTGAAATGAGGATGCATCTTGCTGCCTTTCCAATGAAGCAAGTTTAATTTAGTAATAGGTGAAAAACCATCCTTACAAAGGTGTTAATCAGAGACTTGGCTTTGTGCACACTTTTCAGAGAACAAATTTGTTAGCATAAAAATAAAGCCAGAAAATGAAGAGCTGTTTAATCACTCAATTGGATTTTTCTGCCAGCATATTTTTTTTCTCTGCAACCCACTGCTAAATTGTGCTTCCTAGCTGTTTTTTATAAAATCACTGAATCAAATCTAACTCTGATTACATCAGAGAAGGCCAGGTACCCTACACAATAAGAGGGGGTTTGAAATTTGACTTGTCTACTTAAATATCACCAAAATCTGACCACAAGGTCAATTACGTCCCTGGGTGGGATTGAACCACCAACCTTTTGGTTAATAGCCGAACACACTAACCGATTGCGCCACAGAGACACTTTGCGAAAAGTACATACTGACAAAGGCTAATAAGCATACATCTAGAACGTTTCCTAGAAAAACATTAAAAAATCAATAATCTGGAGAGTTTTTGTAAGATGTTTCTTCCATCAACCAACAAATAAACACATTGGTACTTTCCCATGATGAGTGAGTGCTTCAGGATCTCTTGCACTTACATGTGCAGCAGAGTACTGCAATGGAAGCATGCTGGACCCATAACCCAGAGGTAGGCAGATTGAAACTATTCTTTGCTATATGCATTTTTTTTTGTTAATTTAAGTAATCAAAACTGGGATTGATATTTTTGCTCTTTTATTTTTACTTAAAGTACAATAACTTTTACCATTTTAATTTGTTTTAATAGTATATTGACAGTATTGTTTTCTTTCAAAAATCCACTTCATTTTCTTTACCCTATTATTAAAATGGTAATTGACAAAAAAAACTACATTGTCACCAGAAGAGCAATACAAAATGTACAAGTGATATATTAAAATCATCTTTCCAGCTTGAATTTCAATGATGCATTGGGGCAACAATTTTGTGAGAAACATCTTCACCCTTAAATAAAGATTTTCGTAATTCCTTACCTGTGTGCTAATTAGATATCACCTTGTTTTCACATTAAACAGACTTCCACATGAGAAAGCAGCAAGGATGCAGTGGCGTTAATGTTTCCTGGTTTCAACCTGTATTATTTCAGTAGACATTGAAATGAGGATGCATCTTGCTGCCTTTCCAATGAAGCAAGTTTAATTTAGTAATAGGTGAAAAACCATCCATACAAAGGTGTTAATCAGAGACTTGGCTTTGTGGACACTTTTCAGAGAACAAATTTGTTAGCATAAAAATAAAGCCAGAAAATGAAGAGCTGTTTAATCACGCAATTTGATTTTTTTGCCAGCATATTTCTTTTTCTCTGCAACCCACTGCTAAATTGTGCTTCCTAGCTGTTTTTATAAAATCAATGAATCAAATCTAACTCTGATTACATCAGAGAAGGCCAGGTACCCTACACCAAAAGAGGGGGTTTGAAATTTTGACTTGTCTACTGAAAGATCACCAAAATCTGATAACAAGATCAATTACATCTCTGGGTGGGATTGAACCACCAACCTTTTAGTTAATAGCCGTACACACTAACTGATTGCGCCACAGAGACACTTTGCGAAAGTGCATACTGACAAAGGCTAATAAACATTCATCTAAAACGTTTCCTAGAAAAACTTTAAAAAGTCAATAATCTGGAGAGTTTTTGTAAGATGTTTCTTCCATCAACCAACGAAGAAACACATTGGTACTTTCCCATGATGAGTGAGTGCTTCAGGATCTCTTGCACTTACATGTGCAGCAGAGTACAGCAATGGAAGCATGCTGGGCTCATAACCCAGAGGTAGGCAGATTGAAACTATCCTCTGCTGTATGCTTTTTTTTTTTAATTTAAGTAATCCAAAACTGGGATTGATATTTTGGCTCTTTTATTTTTACTTAAAGTACAATAACTTTTACCATTTTAATTTGTTTTAATAGTATATTGACAGTATTGTTTTCTTTCAAAAATCCACTTAATTTTCTTTACCCTATTATTAAAATGGTAATTGACAAAAACAAACTACATTGTCACCAGAAGAGCAATACAAAATGTACAAGTGAGATATTAAAATCATCTTTCCAGCTTGAATTTCAATGATGCATTGGGGCAACGATTTTGTGAGAAACATCTTCACCCTTAAATAAAGATTTTCTTAATTCCTTACCTGTGTGCTAATTAGATATCACCTTGTTTTCGCATTAAACAGACTTCCACATGAGAAAGCAGTAAGGATGCAGTGGCGTTAATGTTTCCTGGTGTCAACCTGTATTATTTCAGTAGACATTGAAATGAGGATGCATCTTGCTGCCTTTCCAATGAAGCAAGTTTAATTTAGTAATAGGTGAAAAACCATCCTTACAAAGGTGTTAATCAGAGACTTGGCTTTGTGGACACTTTTCAGAGAACAAATTTGTTAGCATAAAAATAAAGCCAGAAAATGAAGAGCTGTTTAATCACTCAATTGGATTTTTCTGCCAGCATATTTTTTTTCTCTGCAAACCACTGCTAAATTGTGCTTCCTAGCTGTTTTTATAAAATCAATGAATCAAATCTAACTCTGATTACATCAGAGAAGGCCAGGTACCCTACACAATAAGATGGGGTTTGAAATTTTGACTTGTCTACTTAAATATCACCAAAATCTGATCACAAGGTCAATTACGTCCCTGGGTGGGATTGAACCACCAACCTTTTGGTTAATAGCCTTACACACTAACCAATTGCGCCACAGAGACACTTTGCAAAAGTACATACTGACAAAGGCTAATAAGCAATCATCTAGAACGTTTCCTAGAAAAACTTTAAAAAGTCAATAATCTGGAGAGTTTTTGTAAGATGTTTCTTCCATCAACCAATGAAGAAACACATTGGTACTTTCCCATGATGAGTGAGTGCTTCAGGATCTCTTGCACTTACATGTGCAGCAGAGTACTGCAATGGAAGCATGCTGGGCTCATAACCCAGAGGTAGGCAGATTGAAATTATCCTTTGCTATATGCATTTTTTTTGTTAATTAAAGTAATCCAAAACTGGGATTGATATTTTTGCTCTTTTATTTTTACTTAAAGTACAATAACTTTTACCATTTTAATTTGTTTTAATAGTATATTGACAGTATTGTTTTCTTTCAAAAATCCACTTAATTTTCTTTACCCTATTATTAAAATGGTAATTGACAAAAACAAACTACATTGTCACCAGAAGAGCAATACAAAATGTACAAGTGATATATTAAAATCATCTTTCCAGCTTGAATTTCAATGATGCATTGGGGCAACGATTTTGTGAGAAACATCTTCACCCTTAAATAAAGATTTTCTTAATTCCTTACCTGTGTGCTAATTAGATATCACCTTGTTTTCACATTAAACAGACTTCCACATGAGAAAGCAGCAAGGATGCAGTGGCGTTAATGTTTCCTGGTGTCAACCTGTATTATTTCAGTAGACATTGAAATGAGGATGCATCTTGCTGCCTTTCCAATGAAGCAAGTTTAATTTAGTAATAGGTGAAAAACCATCCTTACAAAGGTGTTAATCAGAGACTTGGCTTTGTGGACACTTTTCAGAGAACAAATTTGTTAGCATAAAAATAAAGCCAGAAAATGAAGATCTGTTTAATCACTCAATTGGATTTTTCTGCCAGCATATTTTTTTTCTCTGCAAACCACTGCTAAATTGTGCTTCCTAGCTGTTTTTATAAAATCAATGAATCAAATCTAACTCTGATTACATCAGAGAAGGCCAGGTACCCTACACAATAAGATGGGGTTTGAAATTTTGACTTGTCTACTTAAATATCACCAAAATCTGATCACAAGGTCAATTACGTCCCTGGGTGGGATTGAACCACCAACCTTTTGGTTAATAGCCTTACACACTAACCAATTGCGCCACAGAGACACTTTGCAAAAGTACATACTGACAAAGGCTAATAAGCATTCATCTAGAACGTTTCCTAGAAAAACTTTAAAAAGTCAATAATCTGGAGAGTTTTTGTAAGATGTTTCTTCCATCAACCAATGAAGAAACACATTGGTACTTTCCCATGATGAGTGAGTGCTTCAGGATCTCTTGCACTTACATGTGCAGCAGAGTACTGCAATAGAAGCATGCTGGGCCCATAACCCAGAGGTAGGCAGATTGAAACTATCCTTTGCTATATGCATTTTTTTTGTTAATTAAAGTAATCCAAAACTGGGATTGATATTTTGGCTCTTTTATTTTTACTTAAAGTACAATAACTTTTACCATTTTAATTTGTTTTGATAGTATATTGACAGTATTGTTTTCTTTCAAAAATCCACTTAATTTTCTTTACCCTATTATTAAAATGGTAATTGACAAAAACAAACTACATTGTCACCAGAAGAGCAATACAAAATGTACAAGTGATATATTAAAATCATCTTTCCAGCTTGAATTTCAATGATGCATTGGGGCAACGATTTTGTGAGAAACATCTTCACCCTTAAATAAAGATTTTCTTAATTCCTTACCTGTGTGCTAATTAGATATCACCTTGTTTTCACATTAAACAGACTTCCACATGAGAAAGCAGCAAGGATGCAGTGGCGTTAATGTTTCCTGGTGTCAACCTGTATTATATCAGTAGACATTGAAATGAGGATGCATCTTGCTGCCTTTCCAATGAAGCAAGTTTAATTTAGTAATAGGTGAAAAACCATCCCTACAAAGGTGTTAATCAGAGACTTGGCTTTGTGGACACTTTTCAGAGAACAAATTTGTTAGCATAAAAATAAAGCCAGAAAATGAAGAGCTGTTTAATCACTCAATTGTATTTTTTTGCCAGCATATTTTTTTTATCTGCAACCCACTGCTAAATTGTGCTTCCTAGCTGTTTTTTATAAAATCACTGAATCAAATCTAACTCTGATTACATCAGAGAAGGCCAGGTACCCTACACAATAAGAGGGGGTTTGAAATTTTGACTTGTCTACTTAAATATCACCAAAATCTGATCACAAGGTCAATTACATTCCTGGGTGGGATTGAACCACCAACCTTTTGTTAATAGCCTTACACACTAACCAATTGCGCCACAGAGACACTTTGCAAAAGTACATACTGACAAAGGCTAATAAGCATTCATCTAGAACGTTTCCTAGAAAAACTTTAAAAAGTCAATAATCTGGAGAGTTTTTGTAAGATGTTTCTTCCATCAACCAATGAAGAAACACATTGGTACTTTCCCATGATGAGTGAGTGCTTCAGGATCTCTTGCACTTACATGTGCAGCAGAGTACTGCAATAGAAGCATGCTGGGCCCATAACCCAGAGGTAGGCAGATTGAAACTATCCTTTGCTATATGCATTTTTTTTGTTAATTAAAGTAATCCAAAACTGGGATTGATATTTTGGCTCTTTTATTTTTACTTAAAGTACAATAACTTTTACCATTTTAATTTGTTTTGATAGTATATTGACAGTATTGTTTTCTTTCAAAAATCCACTTAATTTTCTTTACCCTATTATTAAAATGGTAATTGACAAAAACAAACTACATTGTCACCAGAAGAGCAATACAAAATGTACAAGTGATATATTAAAATCATCTTTCCAGCTTGAATTTCAATGATGCATTGGGGCAACGATTTTGTGAGAAACATCTTCACCCTTAAATAAAGATTTTCTTAATTCCTTACCTGTGTGCTAATTAGATATCACCTTGTTTTCACATTAAACAGACTTCCACATGAGAAAGCAGCAAGGATGCAGTGGCGTTAATGTTTCCTGGTGTCAACCTGTATTATATCAGTAGACATTGAAATGAGGATGCATCTTGCTGCCTTTCCAATGAAGCAAGTTTAATTTAGTAATAGGTGAAAAACCATCCCTACAAAGGTGTTAATCAGAGACTTGGCTTTGTGGACACTTTTCAGAGAACAAATTTGTTAGCATAAAAATAAAGCCAGAAAATGAAGAGCTGTTTAATCACTCAATTGTATTTTTTTGCCAGCATATTTTTTTTATCTGCAACCCACTGCTAAATTGTGCTTCCTAGCTGTTTTTTATAAAATCACTGAATCAAATCTAACTCTGATTACATCAGAGAAGGCCAGGTACCCTACACAATAAGAGGGGGTTTGAAATTTTGACTTGTCTACTTAAATATCACCAAAATCTGATCACAAGGTCAATTACATTCCTGGGTGGGATTGAACCACCAACCTTTTGTTAATAGCCTTACACACTAACCAATTGCGCCACAGAGACACTTTGCAAAAGTACATACTGACAAAGGCTAATAAGCATTCATCTAGAACGTTTCCTAGAAAAACTTTAAAAAGTCAATAATCTGGAGAGTTTTTTAAGATGTTTCTTCCATCAACCAACGAAGAAACACATTGGTACTTTCCCATGATGAGTGAGTGCTTCAGGATCTCTTGCACTTACATGTGCAGCAGAGTACTGCAATGGAAGCATGCTGGGCTCATAACCCAGAGGTAGGCAGATTGAAATTATCCTTTGCTATATGCATTTTTTTTTGTTAATTAAAGTAATCCAAAACTGGGATTGATATTTTTGCTCTTTTATTTTTACTTAAAGTACAATAACTTTTACCATTTTAATTTGTTTTAATAGTATATTGACAGTATTGTTTTCTTTCAAAAATCCACTTAATTTTCTTTACCCTATTATTAAAATGGTAATTGACAAAAACAAACTACATTGTCACCAGAAGAGCAATACAAAATGTACAAGTGATATATTAAAATCATCTTTCCAGCTTGAATTTCAATGATGCATTGGGGCAACGATTTTGTGAGAAACATCTTCACCCTTAAATAAAGATTTTCTTAATTCCTTACCTGTGTGCTAATTAGATATCACCTTGTTTTCACATTAAACAGACTTCCACATGAGAAAGCAGCAAGGATGCAGTGGCGTTAATGTTTCCTGGTGTCAACCTGTATTATTTCAGTAGACATTGAAATGAGGATGCATCTTGCTGCCTTTCCAATGAAGCAAGTTTAATTTAGTAATAGGTGAAAAACCATCCCTACAAAGGTGTTAATCAGAGACTTGGCTTTGTGGACACTTTTCAGAGAACAAATTTGTTAGCATAAAAATAAACCAGAAAATGAAGAGCTGTTTAATCACTCAATTGGATTTTTTTGCCAGCATATTTTTTTTCTCTGCAACCCACTGCTAAATTGTGCTTCCTAGCTGTTTTTTATAAAACCACTGAATCAAATCTAACTCTGATAACATCAGAGAAGGCCAGGTACCCTACACAATAAGATGGGGTTTGAAATTTTGACTTGTCTACTTAAATATCACCAAAATCTGATCACAAGGTCAATTACGTCC
This sequence comes from Pseudophryne corroboree, assembly GCF_028390025.1. Lineage (NCBI taxonomy): Eukaryota > Metazoa > Chordata > Amphibia > Anura > Myobatrachidae > Pseudophryne > Pseudophryne corroboree. The sequence goes on along the minus strand of NW_026967659.1, from coordinate 125,219 downwards.
CTGGGTGGGATTGAACCACCAACCTTTTGGTTAATAGCCTTACACACTAACCAATTGCGCCACAGAGACACTTTGCAAAAGTCCATACTGACAAAGGCTAATAAGCATTCATCTAGAACGTTTCCTAGAAAAACTTTAAAAAGTCAATAATCTGGAGAGTTTTTGTAAGATGTTTCTTCCATCAACCAATGAAGAAACACATTGGTACTTTCCCATGATGAGTGAGTGCTTCAGGATCTCTTGCACTTACATGTGCAGCAGAGTACTGCAATGGAAGCATGCTGGGCCCATAACCCAGAGGTAGGCAGATTGAAACTATCCTTTGCTATATGCATTTTTTTTTGTTAATTAAAGTAATCCAAAACTGGGATTGATATTTTTGCTCTTTTATTTTTACTTAAAGTACAATAACTTTTACCATTTTAATTTGTTTTAATAGTATATTGACAGTATTGTTTTCTTTCAAAAATCCACTTAATTTTCTTTACCCTATTATTAAAATGGTAATTGACAAAAACAAACTACATTGTCACCAGAAGAGCAATACAAAATGTACAAGTGATATATTAAAATCATCTTTCCAGCTTGAATTTCAATGATGCATTGGGGCAACGATTTTGTGAGAAACATCTTCACCCTTAAATAAAGATTTTCTTAATTCCTTACCTGTGTGCTAATTAGATATCACCTTGTTTTCACATTAAACAGACTTCCACATGAGAAAGCAGCAAGGATGCAGTGGCGTTAATGTTTCCTGGTGTCAACTTGTATTATTTCAGTAGACATTGAAATGAGGATGCATCTTGCTGCCTTTCCAATGAAGCAAGTTTAATTTAGTAATACGTGAAAAACCATCCCTACAAAGGTGTTAATCAGAGACTTGGCTTTGTGGACACTTTTCAGAGAACAAATTTGTTAGCATAAAAATAAAGCCAGAAATGAAGAGCTGTTTAATCACTCAATTGGATTTTTTTGCCAGCATATTTCTTTTTCTCTGCAACCCACTGCTAAATTGTGCTTCCTAGCTGTTTTTATAAAATCACTGAATCAAATCTAACTCTGATTACATCAGAGAAGGCTAGGTACCCTACACAATAAGAGGGGGTTTGAAATTTTGACTTGTCTACTTAAATATTACCAAAATCTGATCACAAGGTCAATTACGTCCCTGGGTAGGATTTAACCACCAACCTTTTGGTTAATAGCCGTACACACTAACCAATTGCGCCACAGAGACACTTTGCAAAAAGTACATACTGACAAAGGCTAATAAGCATTCATCTAGAACGTTTCCTAGAAAAACTTTAAAAAGTCAATAATCTGGAGAGTTTTTGTAAGATGTTTCTTCCATCAACCAACAAAGAAACACATTGGTACTTTCCCATGATGAGTGAGTGCTTCAGGATCTCTTGCACTTACATGTGCAGCAGAGTACTGCAATGGAAGCATGCTGGGCCCATAACCCAGAGGTAGGCAGATTGAAACTATCCTTTGCTATATGCATTTTTTTTGTTAATTAAAGTAATCCAAAACTGGGATGGATATTTTTGCTCTTTTATTTTTACTTAAAGTACAATAACTTTTACCATTTTAATTTGTTTTAATAGTATATTGACAGTATTGTTTTCTTTCAAAAATCCACTTAATTTTCTTTACCCTATTATTAAAATGGTAATTGACAAAAACAAACTACATTGTCACCAGAAGAGCAATACAAAATGTACAAGTGATATATTAAAATCATCTTTCCAGGTTGAATTTCAATGATGCATTGGGGCAACGATTTTGTGAGAAACATCTTCACCCTTAAATAAAGATTTTCTTAATTGCTTACCTGTGTGCTAATTAGATATCACCTTGTTTTCACATTAAACAGACTTCCACATGAGAAAGCAGCAAGGATGCAGTGCCGTTAATGTTTCCTGGTGTCAACCTGTATTATTTCAGTAGACATTGAAATGAGGATGCATCTTGCTGCCTTTCCAATGAAGCAAGTTTAATTTAGTAATAGGTGAAAAACCATCCTTACAAAGGTGTTAATCAGAGACTTGGCTTTGTGGACACTTTTCAGAGAACAAATTTGTTAGCATAAAAATAAAGCCAGAAAATGAAGAGCTGTTTATTCACTCAATTGGATTTTTCTGCCAGCATATTTTTTTTTCTCTGCAACCTACTGCTAAATTGTGCTTCCTAGCTGTTTTTATAAAATCACTGAATCAAATCTAACTCTGATTACATCAGGGAAGGCCAGGTACCCACACCATAACAGGGGGTTTGAAATTTTGACTTGTCTACTTTAAGATCACCAAAATCTGATCACAAGGTAAATTACGTCCCTGGGTGGGATTGAACCACCAACCTTTTAGATAATAACCGAACACGCTAACTGATTGCGCCACAGAGACACTTTGCAAACTTACATTCTGACAAACGCTAATAAGCATTCATCTAGAACGTTTCCTAGAAAAACTTTAAAAAGTCAATAATCTGGAGAGTTTTTGTAAGATGTTTCTTCCATCAATCAACGAAGAACATTCATGCTGATTTCTTGCAGCAGCTGGGCACTGTAACAGCTCCAGAGCTGCTCTGTAAGGCAACTAAAAGGGTGTGGGCCCTGCAGCACTACCTGTAGTTCGCATTGTGCGTTGGAAGGCACAAAGTAAGCAGACGGGAGAAGTCAGGATAGTGCGCAAGGGCATAGAAGGGAGCGGCTCAAGAAAAGAGAAGTGGAAACTGACAGCAAACTAGGCTGGAGAGAGACCTGAGACAAAGAGATCTGAATTATACGAGAGCCGACCAGGGGAAACACAAATTATGCAGTCGAGTTTCCCACATTTGGGGAAATAGCTGGAGCAGCACACACAGAGTGCAATGGGTGAGCCTTGCCCTGGGAGAAGCACCTTCATGATCATAGTATCTCACCTGGCAGGTAAGTAGGAGTTGGGCAAGAGCTGAGGAGGGTCGCTGCTCGGGCACCCCCCTGTCAAGTGAAGGAGATCCAACTGAGGCAGCACAAGAGAACTCTCGAAAGAAGAACAAGGCTAGAGGAAGATCTGAGACACAGAAATCTGGCTTTTACCAGAGCTGACCAGAGGAAAGCACAAACACAGTCCCCCACTACCACAAATAATGCAGTCGAGTTTCCCACATTTGGGGAAATCACAGGGGTCAGCATACCCAGAATGCAATGAATGAACCTCACCCTGGGAGAACAATCTTCATGACCATGGTATCTCCTATGCAAAATAAGTATGATTTGGGATAGGGCTGGGGAGGGCCGCTGCTCAGGCACATCTCTGTCAAGTAAAGGAGATTCAACTGAGGCAGCACAAGGGAACTCTCATCTGGGGACAACAACTGCAGGGAGAACACATATTTTCAGATGAACATGGGAGGGCAGAAGGCTGCCTAATACTGAAGCACCCCCAAACAACAAACCAAATGCAACAACTAGTGCAAGCATTCCTGGGGGAAGGCCTGCAGCAGATGGATTTGCATATGGTGATGTCATCCAAGCAGTGGGTCAAAGTTGGCTTCAACCCTCGTCTGCATATGAAAAGAAAAAAGGGATGTGCAGGGCATGGCGGCCTTTTGCGGCGCTTGCATGACCCCTAATTCGCATTAAACACCTCCACCCTCCTTAGGTGTGGGGCTCATGTTGGCTATGCCCCAGCACCTGAAGCATTCAAGCTGATTTCTTGCAGCAGCTGGGCACTGTAACAGCTCCAGAGCTGCTCTGTAAGGCAAGTAAAAGGGTGTGGGCCCTGCAGCACTACCTGTAGTTCGCATTGTGCGTTGGAAGGCACAAAGTAAGCAGACGGGAGAAGTCAGGATAGTGCGCAAGGGCATAGAAGGGAGCGGCTCAAGAAAAGAGAAGTGGAAACAGACAGCAAACTAGGCTGGAGAGAGACCTGAGACAAAGAGATCTGAATTATACGAGAGCCGACCAGAGGAAACACAAATTATGCAGTCAAGTGTCCCACATTTGGGGAAATCGCAGGAGCAGCACACCCAGAGTGCAATGGGTGAGCCTTGCCCTGGGAGAAGCACCTTCCTGATCATAGTATCTCACCTGGCAGGTAAGTAGGAGTTGGGCTAGAGCTGGGGAGGGTCGCTGCTCGGGCACCCCCCTGTCAAGTGAAGGAGATCCAACTGAGGCAGCACAAGGGAACTCTCGAAAGAAGAACAAGGCTAGAGGAAGATCTGAGACAAAGAAATCTGACTTTTACCAGAGCTGACCAGAGGAAAGCACAAACACAGTCCCCCTCTACCACAAATAATGCAGTCGAGTTTCCCACATTTGGGGAAATCACAGGGGTCATCATACCCAGAATGCAATGAATGAACCTCACCCTGGGAGAACAATCTTCATGACCATGATATCTCCTATGCAAAATAAGTATGATTTGGGATAGGGCTGGGGAGGGCCGCTGCTCAGGCACATCTCTGTCAAGTAAAGGCGATTCAACTGAGGCAGCACAAGGGAACTCTCATCTGGGGACAACAACTGCAGGGAGAACACATATTTTCAGATGAACATGGGAGGGCAGAAGGCTGCCTAATACTGAAGCACCCCCAAACAACAAACCAAATGCAACAACTAGTGCAAGCATTCCTGGGGGAAGGCCTGCAGCAGATGGATTTGCATATGGTGATGTCATCCAAGCAGTGGGTCAAAGTTGGCTTCAACCCTCGTCTGCATATGAAAAGAAAAAAGGGATGTGCAGGGCATGGCGGCCTTTTGCGGCGCTTGCATGACCCCTAATTCGCATTAAACACCTCCACCCTCCTTAGGTGTGGGGCTCATGTTGGCTATGCCCCAGCACCTGAAGCATTCAAGCTGATTTCTTGCAGCAGCTGGGCACTGTAACAGCTCCAGAGCTGCTCTGTAAGGCAACTAAAAGGGTGTGGGCCCTGCAGCACTACCTGTAGTTCGCATTGTGCGTTGGAAGGCACAAAGTAAGCAGACAGGAGAAGTCAGGATAGTGCGCAAGGGCATAGAAGGGAGCGGCTCAAGAAAAGAGAAGTGGAAACAGACAGCAAACTAGGCTGGAGAGAGACCTGAGACAAAGAGATCTGAATTATACGAGAGCCGACCAGAGGAAACACAAATTATGCAGTCAAGTGTCCCACATTTGGGGAAATCGCAGGAGCAGCACACCCAGAGTGCAATGGGTGAGCCTTGCCCTGGGAGAAGCACCTTCCTGATCATAGTATCTCACCTGGCAGATAAGTAGGAGTTGGGCTAGAGCTGGGGAGGGTCGCTGCTCGGGCACCCCCCTGTCAAGTGAAGGAGATCCAACTGAGGCAGCACAAGGGAACTCTCGAAAGAAGAACAAGGCTAGAGGAAGATCTGAGACAAAGAAATCTGACTTTTACCAGAGTTGACCAGAAGAAAGCACAAACACAGTCCCCCACTACCACAAATAATGCAGTCGAGTTTCCCACATTTGGGGAAATCACAGGGGTCAGCATACCCAGAATGCAATGAATGAACCTCACCCTGGGAGAACAATCTTCATGACCATGGTATCTCCTATGCAAAATAAGTATGATTTGGGATAGGGCTGGGGAGGGCCGCTGCTCAGGCACATCTCTGTCAAGTAAAGGAGATTCAACTGAGGCAGCACAAGGGAACTCTCATCTGGGGACAACAACTGCAGGGAGAACACATATTTTCAGATGAACATGGGAGGGCAGAAGGCTGCCTAATACTGAAGCACCCCCAAACAACAAACCAAATGCAACAACTAGTGTAAGCATTCCAGGGGGAAGGCCTGCAGCAGATGGATTTGCATATGGTGATGTCATCCAAGCAATGGGTCAAAGTTGGCTTCAACCCTCGTCTGCATATGAAAAGAAAAAAGGGATGTGCAGGGCATGGCGTCCTTTTGTGGCGCTTGGATGACCCTTAATTCGCATTAAACATCTCCACCCTCCTTCGGTGTGGGGCTCATGTTGGCTATGCCCCAGCCCCTGAAGCATTCAAGATGATTTCTTGCAGCAGCTGGGCACTGTAACAGCTCCAGAGCTGTTCTTTAAAGCATGTAAAAGGGTGTGGGCCCTGCAGCACTACCTGTAGTATGCATTGTGCGTTGGAAGGCACAAAGTAAGCAGACGGGAGAGGTCAGGATAGTGCGCAAGGGCATAGAAGGGAGCGGCTCAAGAAAAGAGAAGTGGAAACAGACAGCAAACTAGGCTGGAGAAAGACCTGAGACAAAGAGATCTGAATTATACGAGAGCCGACCAGAGGAAACACAAATTATGCAGTCAAGTTTCCCACATTTGGGGAAATCGCAGTAGCAGCACACCCAGAGTGCAATGGGTGAGCCTTGCCCTGGGAGAAGCACCTTCCTGATCATAGTATCTCACCTGGCAGGTAAGTAGGAGTTGGGCTAGAGCTGGGGAGGGTCGCTGCTCGGGCACCCCCCTGTCAAGTGAAGGAGATCCAACTGAGGCAGCACAAGGGAACTCTCGAAAGAAGAACAAGGCTAGAGGAAGATCTGAGACAAAGAAATCTGACTTTTACCAGAGCTGAGCAGAGGAAAGCACAAACACAGTCCCCCACTACCACAAATAATGCAGTCGAGTTTCCCACATTTGGGGAAATCACAGGGGTCAGCATACCCAGAATGCAATGAATGAACCTCACCCTGGGAGAACAATCTTCATGACCATGGTATCTCCTATGCAAAATAAGTATGATTTGGGATAGGGCTGGGGAGGGCCGCTGCTCAGGCACATCTCTGTCAAGTAAAGGAGATTCAACTGAGGCAGCACAAGGGAACTCTCATCTGGGGACAACAACTGCAGGGAGAACACATATTTTCAGATGAACATGGGAGGGCAGAAGGCTGCCTAATACCGAAGCACCCCCAAACAACAAACCAAATGCAACAACTAGTGCAAGCATTCCTGGGGGAAGGCCTGCAGCAGATTGATTTGCATATGGTAATGCCATCCAAGCAGTGGGTCAAAGTTGGCTTCAACCCTCGTCTGCATATGAAAAGAGAAAAGGGGCGTGCAGGGCATGGCGGCCTTTTGCGGCGCTTGGGTGACCCTTAGTTCGCATTAAACACCTCCACCCTCCTTCGGTGTGGGGCTCATGTTGGCAATGCCCCAGCCCCTGAAGCATTCAAGCTGATTTCTTGCAGCAGCTGGGTACTGTAACAGCTCCAGAGCTGCTCTGTGAGGCAAGTAAAAGGGTGTGGGCCCTGCAGCACTACCTGTAGTTTGCATTGTGTGTTGGAAGGCACAAAGTAAGCAGACGGGAGAAGTCAGGATAGTGCGCAAGGGCATAGAAGGGAGCGGCTCAAGAAAAGAGAAGTGGAAACAGACAGCAAACTAGGCTGGAGAGAGACCTGAGACAAAGAGATCTGAATTATACGAGAGACGACCAGGGGAAACACAAATTATGCAGTCAAGTTTCCCACATTTGGGGAAATCACAGGGGCAGCACACCCAGAGTGCAATGGGTGAGCCTTGCCCTGGGAGAAGCACCTACATGATCATAGTATCTCACCTGGCAGGTAAGTAGGAGTTGGGCTAGAGCTGGGGAGGGTCGCTGCTCGGGTACCCCCCTGTCAAGTGAAGGAGATCCAACTGAGGCAGCACAAGGGAACTCTCGAAAGAGGAACAAGGCTAGAGGAAGATCTGAGACAAAGAAATCTGATTTTTACCAGAGTTGACCAGAAGAAAGCACAAACACAGTCCCCCACTACCACAAATAATGCAGTCGAGTTTCCCACATTTGGGGAAATCACAGGGGTCATCATACCCAGAATGCAATGAATGAACCTCACCCTGGGAGAACAATCTTCATGACCATGGTATCTCCTATGCAAAATAAGTATGATTTGGGATAGGGCTGGGGAGGGCCGCTGCTCAGGCACATCTCTGTCAAGTAAAGGAGATTCAACTGAGGCAGCACAAGGGAACTCTCATCTGGGGACAACAACTGCAGGGAGAACACATATTTTCAGATGAACATGGGAGGGCAGAAGGCTGCCTAATACTGAAGCACCCCCAAACAACAAACCAAATGCAACAACTAGTGCAAGCATTCCTGGGGGAAGGCCTGCAGCAGATGGATTTGCATATGGTGATGTCATCCAAGCAGTGGGTCAAAGTTGGCTTCAACCCTCGTCTGCATATGAAAAGAAAAAAGGGATGTGCAGGGCATGGCGGCCTTTTTCGGCGCTTGCATGACCCCTAATTCGCATTAAACACCTCCACCCTCCTTAGGTGTGGGGCTCATGTTGGCTATGCCCCAGCACCTGAAGCATTCAAGCTGATTTCTTGCAGCAGCTGGGCACTGTAACAGCTCCAGAGCTGCTCTGTAAGGCAACTAAAAGGGTGTGGGCCCTGCAGCACTACCTGTAGTTCGCATTGTGCGTTGGAAGGCACAAAGTAAGCAGACGGGAGAAGTCAGGATAGTGCGCAAGGGCATAGAAGGGAGCGGCTCAAGAAAAGAGAAGTGGAAACAGACAGCAAACTAGGCTGGAGAGAGACCTGAGACAAAGAGATCTGAATTATACGAGAGCCGACCAGAGGAAACACAAATTATGCAGTCAAGTGTCCCACATTTGGGGAAATCGCAGGAGCAGCACACCCAGAGTGCAATGGGTGAGCCTTGCCCTGGGAGAAGCACCTTCCTGATCATAGTATCTCACCTGGCAGGTAAGTAGGAGTTGGGCTAGAGCTGGGGAGGGTCGCTGCTCGGGCACCCCCCTGTCAAGTGAAGGAGATCCAACTGAGGCAGCACAAGGGAACTCTCGAAAGAAGAACAAGGCTAGAGGAAGATCTGAGACAAAGAAATCTGACTTTTACCAGAGTTGACCAGAAGAAAGCACAAACACAGTCCCCCACTACCACAAATAATGCAGTCGAGTTTCCCACATTTGGGGAAATCACAGGGGTCAGCATACCCAGAATGCAATGAATGAACCTCACCCTGGGAGAACAATCTTCATGACCATGGTATCTCCTATGCAAAATAAGTATGATTTGGGATAGGGCTGGGGAGGGCCGCTGCTCAGGCACAGCTCTGTCAAGTAAAGGAGATTCAACTGAGGAAGCACAAGGGAACTCTCATCTGGGGACAACAACTGCAGGGAGAACACATATTTTCAGATGAACATGGGAGGGCAGAAGGCTGCCTAATACTGAAGCACCCCCAAACAACAAACCAAATGCAACAACTAGTGTAAGCATTCCTGGGGGAAGGCCTGCAGCAGATGGATTTGCATATGGTGATGTCATCCAAGCAGTGGGTCAAAGTTGGCTTCAACCCTCGTCTGCATATGAAAACAAAAAAGGGATGTGCAGGGCATGGCGTCCTTTTGTGGCGCTTGGATGACCCTTAATTCGCATTAAACATCTCCACCCTCCTTCGGTGTGGGGCTCATGTTGGCTTTGCCCCAGCCCCTGAAGCATTCAAGATGATTTCTTGCAGCAGCTGGGCACTGTAACAGCTCCAGAGCTGTTCTGTAAAGCATGTAAAAGGGTGTGGGCCCTGCAGCACTACCTGTAGTATGCATTGTGCGTTGGAAGGCACAAAGTAAGCAGACGGGAGAGGTCAGGATAGTGCGCAAGGGCATAGAAGGGAGCGGCTCAAGAAAAGAGAAGTGGAAACAGACAGCAAACTAGGCTGGAGAAAGACCTGAGACAAAGAGATCTGAATTATACGAGAGCCGACCAGAGGAAACACAAATTATGCAGTCAAGTTTCCCACATTTGGGGAAATCACAGGAGCAGCACACCCAGAGTGCAATGGGTGAGCCTTGCCCTGGGAGAAGCACCTTCCTGATCATAGTATCTCACCTGGCAGGTAAGTAGGAGTTGGGCTAGAGCTGGGGTGGGTCGCTGCTCGGGCACCCCCCTGTCAAGTGAAGGAGATCCAACTGAGGCAGCACAAGGGAACTCTCGAAAGAAGAACAAGGCTAGAGGAAGATCTGAGACAAAGAAATCTGACTTTTACCAGAGCTGAGCAGAGGAAAGCCCAAACACAGTCCCCCACTACCACAAATAATGCAGTCGAGTTTCCCACATTTGGGGAAATCACAGGGGTCAGCATACCCAGAATGCAATGAATGAACCTCACCCTGGGAGAACAATCTTCATGACCATGGTATCTCCTATGCAAAATAAGTATGATTTGGGATAGGGCTGGGGAGGGCCGCTGCTCAGGCACATCTCTGTCAAGTAAAGGAGATTCAACTGAGGCAGCACAAGGGAACTCTCATCTGGGGACAACAACTGCAGGGAGAACACATATTTTCAGATGAACATGGGAGGGCAGAAGGCTGCCTAATACTGAAGCACCCCCAAACAACAAACCAAATGCAACAACTAGTGTAAGCATTCCTGGGGGAAGGCCTGCAGCAGATGGATTTGCATATGGTGATGTCATCCAAGCAGTGGGTCAAAGTTGGCTTCAACCCTCGTCTGCATATGAAAAGAAAAAAGGGATGTGCAGGGCATGGCGTCCTTTTGTGGCGCTTGGATGACCCTTAATTCGCATTAAACATCTCCACCCTCCTTCGGTGTGGGGCTCATGTTGGCTATGCCCCAGCCCCTGAAGCATTCAAGATGATTTCTTGCAGCAGCTGGGCACTGTAACAGCTCCAGAGCTGTTCTGTAAAGCATGTAAAAGGGTGTGGGCCCTGCAGCACTACCTGTAGTATGCATTGTGCGTTGGAAGGCACAAAGTAAGCAGATGGGAGAAGTCAGGATAGTGCGCAAGGGCATAGAAGGGAGCGGCTCAAGAAAAGAGAAGTGGAAACAGACAGCAAACTAGGCTGGAGAGAGACCTGAGACAAAGAGATCTGAATTATACGAGAGCCGACCAGAGGAAACACAAATTATGCAGTCAAGTGTCCCACATTTGGGGAAATTGCAGGAGCAGCACACCCAGAGTGCAATGGGTGAGCCTTGCCCTGGGAGAAGCACCTTCATGATCATAGTATCTCACCTGGCAGGTAAGTAGGAGTTGGGCTAGAGCTGGGGAGGGTCGCTGCTCGGGAACCCCCCTGTCAAGTGAAGGAGATCCAACTGAGGCAGCACAAGGGAACTCTCGAAAGAGGAACAAGGCTAGAGGAAGATCTGAGACAAAGAAATCTGACTTTTAACAGAGCTGACCAGAGGAAAGCACAAACATAGTCCCCCTCTACCACAAATAATGCAGTCGAGTTTCCCACATTTGGGGAAATCACAGGGGTCAGCATACTCAGAATGCAATGAATGAACCTCACCCTGGGAGAACAATCTTCATGACCATGGTATCTCCTATGCAAAATAAGTATGATTTGGGATAGGGCTGGGGAGGGCCGCTGCTCAGGCACATCTCTGTCAAGTAAAGGAGATTCAACTGAGGCAGCACAAGGGAACTCTCATCTGGGGACAACAACTGCAGGGAGAACACATATTTTCAGATGAACATGGGAGGGCAGAAGGCTGCCTAATACTGAAGCACCCCCAAACAACAAACCAAATGCAACTACTAGTACAAGCATTCCTGGGGGAAGGCCTGCAGCAGATGGATTTGCATATGGTGATGTCATCCAAGCAGTGGGTCAAAGTTGGCTTCAACCCTCATCTGCATATGAAAAGAGAAAAGGGGCGTGCAGGGCATGGCGGCCTTTTGCGGCGCTTGGATGACCCCTAGTTCGCATTAAACACCTCCACCCTCCTTGGGTGTGGGGCTCATGTTGGCTATGCCCCAGCCCCTGAAGCATTCAAGCTGATTTCTTGCAGCAGCTGGGCACTGTAACAGCTCCAGAGCTGCTCTGTAAGGCAAGTAAAAGGGTGTGGGCCCTGCAGCACTACCTGTAGTTCGCATTGTGCGTTGGAAGGCACAAAGTAAGCAGATGGGAGAAGTCAGGATAGTGCGCAAGGGCATAGAAGGGAGCGGCTCAAGAAAAGAGAAGTGGAAACAGACAGCAAACTAGGCTGAAGAGAGACCTGAGACAAAGAGATCTGAATTATATGAGAGCCGACCAGGGGAAACACAAATTATGCAGTCAAGTTTCCCACATTTGGGGAAATCAAAGGGGCAGCACACCCAGAGTGCAATGGGTGAGCCTTGCCCTGGGAGAAGCACCTACATCATCATAGTATCTCACCTGGCAGGTAAGTAGGAGTTGGGCTAGAGCTGGGGAGGGTCGCTGCTCGGGCACCCCCCTGTCAAGTGAAGGAGATCCAACTGAGGCAGCACAAGGGAACTCTCGAAAGAAGAACAAGGCTAGAGGAAGATCTGAGACAAAGAAATCTGACTTTTACCAGAGCTGACCAGAGGAAAGCACAAACACAGTCCCCCACTACCACAAATAATGCAGTCGAGTTTCCCACATTTGGGGAAATCACAGGGGTCATCATACCCAGAATGCAATGAATGAACCTCACCCTGGGAGAACAATCTTCATGACCATGATATCTCCTATGCAAAATAAGTATGATTTGGTATAGGGCTGGGGAGGGCCGCTGCTCAGGCACATCTCTGTCAAGTAAAGGCGATTCAACTGAGGCAGCACAAGGGAACTCTCATCTGGGGACAACAACTGCAGGGAGAACACATATTTTCAGATGAACATGGGAGGGCAGAAGGCTGCCTAATACTGAAGCACCCAAAAAACAACAAACCAAATGCAACAACTAGTGCAAGCATTCCTGGGGGAAGGCCTGCAGCAGATGGATTTGCATATGGTGATGTCATCCAAGCAGTGGGTCAAAGTTGGCTTCAACCCTCGTCTGCATATGAAAAGAAAAAAGGGATGTGCAGGGCATGGCGGCCTTTTGCGGCGCTTGCATGACCCCTAATTCGCATTAAACACCTCCACCCTCCTTCGGTGTGGGGCTCATGTTGGCTATGCCCCAGCACCTGAAGCATTCAAGCTGATTTCTTGCAGCAGCTGGGCACTGTAACAGCTCCAGAGCTGCTCTGTAAGGCAAGTAAAAGGGTGTGGGCCCTGCAGCACTACCTGTAGTTCGCATTGTGCGTTGGAAGGCACAAAGTAAGCAGACGGGAGAAGTCAGGATAGTGCGCAAGGGCATAGAAGGGAGCGGCTCAAGAAAAGAGAAGTGGAAACAGACAGCAAACTAGGCTGGAGAGAGACCTGAGACAAAGAGATCTGAATTATACGAGAGCCGACCAGAGGAAACACAAATTATGCAGTCAAGTGCCCCACATTTGGGGAAATCGCAGGAGCAGCACACCCAGAGTGCAATGGGTGAGCCTTGCCCTGGGAGAAGCACCTTCCTGATCATAATATCTCACCAGGCAGGTAAGTAGGAGTTGGGCTAGAGCTGGGGAGGGTCGCTGCTAGGGCACCCCCCTGTCAAGTGAAGGAGATCCAACTGAGGCAGCACAAGGGAACTCTCGAAAGAAGAACAAGGCTAGAGGAAGATCTGAGACAAAGAAATCTGACTTTTACCAGAGCTGAGCAGAGGAAAGCACAAACACAGTCCCCCACTACCACAAATAATGCAGTCGAGTTTCCCACATTTGGGGAAATCACAGGGGTCAGCATACCCAGAATGCAATGAATGAACCTCACCCTGGGAGAACAATCTTCATGACCATGGTATCTCCTATGCAAAATAAGTATGATTTGGGATAGGGCTGGGGAGGGCCGCTGCTCAGGCATATATCTGTCAAGTAAAGGAGATTCATCTGAGGCAGCACAAGGGAACTCTCATCTGGGGACAACAACTGCAGGGAGAACACATATTTTCAAATGAACATGGGAGGGCAGAAGGCTGCCTAATACTGAAGCACCCCCAAACAACAAACCAAATGCAACAACTAGTACAAGCATTCCTGGGGGAAGGTCTGCAGAAGACGGATTTGCATACAGTGATGTCATCCAAGCAGTGGGCCAAAGTTGGCTGGAACCCTCATCTGCATATGAAAAGAGAAAAGGGGTATGCAGGGCATGGCGGCCTTTTGCGGCGCTTGGATGACCCTCAGTTCGCATTAAACACCCCCACCCTCCTTCGGTGTGGGGCTCATGTTGGCAATGCCCCAGCCCCTGAAGCATTCCAGCTGATTTCTTGCAGCAGCTGGGCACTGTAACAGCTCCAGAGCTGCTCTGTAAGGCAACTAAAAGGGTGTGGGCCCTGCAGCACTACCTGTAGTTCGCATTGTGCATTGGAAGGCACAAAGTAAGCAGACGGGAGAAGTCAGGATAGTGCGCAAGGGCATAGAAGGGAGCGGCTCAAGAAAAGAGAAGTGGAAACAGACAGCAAACTAGGCTGGAGAGAGACCTGAGACAAAGAGATCTGAATTATACGAGAGCCGACCAGAGGAAACACAAATTATGCAGTCAAGTGTCCCACATTTGGGGAAATCGCAGGAGCAGCACACCCAGAGTGCAATGGGTGAGCCTTGCCCTGGGAGAAGCACCTTCCTGATCATAGTATCTCACCTGGCAGGTAAGTAGGAGTTGGGCTAGAGCTGGGGAGGGTCGCTGCTCGGGCACCCCCCTGTCAAGTGAAGGAGATCCAACTGAGGCAGCACAAGGGAACTCTCGAAAGAAGAACAAGGCTAGAGGAAGATCTGAGACAAAGAAATCTGACTTTTACCAGAGCTGACCAGAGGAAAGCACAAACACAGTCCCCCACTACCACAAATAATGCAGTCGAGTTTCCCACATTTGGGGAAATCACAGGGGTCAGCATACCCAGAATGCAATGAATGAACCTCACCCTGGGAGAACAATCTTCATGACCATGGTATCTCCTATGCAAAATAAGTATGATTTGGGATAGGGCTGGGGAGGGCCGCTGCTCAGGCATATCTCTGTCAAGTAAAGGAGATTCAACTGAGGCAGCACAAGGGAACTCTCATCTGGGGACAACAACTGCAGGGAGAACACATATTTTCAAATGAACATGGGAGGGCAGAAGGCTGCCTAATACTGAAGCACCCCCAAACAACAAACCAAATGCAACAACTAGTACAAGCATTCCTGGGGGAAGGTCTGCAGAAGACGGATTTGCATACAGTGATGTCATCCAAGCAGTGGGCCAAAGTTGGCTGGAACCCTCATCTGCATATGAAAAGAGAAAAGGGGTATGCAGGGCATGGCGGCCTTTTGCGGCGCTTGGATGACCCTTAGTTCGCATTAAACACCCCCACCATCCTTCGGTGTGGGGCTCATATTGGCAATGCCCCAGCATTCAAGCTGATTTCTTGCAGCAGCTTGGCACTGTAACAGCTCCAGAGCTGCTCTGTAAGGCAAGTAAAAGGTTGTGGGCCCTGCAGCACTACCTGTAGTTTGCATTGTGCATTGGAAGGCACAAAGTAAGCAGACAGGAGTAGAAGTCAGGATAGTGCACAAGGGTATAGAAGGGAGGGGCTCAAAAAAAAAGAAGTGGAAACAGACAGCAAACTAGGCTGGAGAGAGACCTGAGACAAAGAGATCTGAATTATATGAAAGCCGACCAGTGGAAACACAAATTATGCAGTCAAGTTTCCCACATTTGGGGAAATCACAGGAGCAGCACACCCAGAGTGCAATGGATGAGCCTTGCCCTGGGAGAAGCACCTTCATGATCATAGTATCTCACCTGGCAGGTAAGTAGGAGTTGGGCTAGAGCTGGGGAGGGTCGCTGCTCGGGCACCCCCCTGTCAAGTGAAGGAGATCCAACTGAGGCAGCACAAGGGAACTCTCGAAAGAAGAACAAGGCTAGAGGAAGATCTGAGACAAAGAAATCTGACTTTTACCAGAGCTGACCAGAGGAAAGCACAAACACAGTCCCCCACTACCACAAATAATGCAGTCGAGTTTCCCACATTTGGGGAAATCACAGGGGTCAGCATACCCAGAATGCAATGAATGAACCTCACCCTGGGAGAACAATCTTCATGACCATGGTATCTCCTATGCAAAATAAGTATGATTTGGGATAGGGCTGGGGAGGGCCGCTGCTCAGGCACATCTCTGTCAAGTAAAGGAGATTCAACTGAGGCAGCACAAGGGAACTCTCATCTGGGGACAACAACTGCAGGGAGAACACATATTTTCAGATGAACATGGGAGGGCAGAAGGCTGCCTAATACTGAAGCACCCCCAAACAACAAACCAAATGCAACAACTAGTGCAAGCATTCCTGGGGGAAGGCCTGCAGCAGATGGATTTGCATATGGTGATGTCATCCAAGCAGTGGGTCAAAGTTGGCTTCAACCCTCGTCTGCATATGAAAAGAGAAAAGGGGCATGCAGGGCATGGCGGCCTTTTGCGGCGCTTGGATGACCCCTAGTTCGCATTAAACACCTCCACCCTCCTTCGGTGTGGGGCTCATGTTGGCTATGCCCCAGCCCCTGAAGCATTCAAGCTGATTTCTTGCAGCAGCTGGGCACTGTAACAGCTCCAGAGCTGCTCTGTAAGGCAAGTAAAAGGGTGTGGGCCCTGCAGCACTACCTGTAGTTCGCATTGTGCGTTGGAAGGCACAAAGTAAGCAGATGGGAGAAGTCAGGCTAGTGTGCAAGGGCATAGAAGGGAGCGGCTCAAGAAAAGAGAAGTGGAAACAGACAGCAAACTAGGCTGAAGAGAGACCTGAGACAAAGAGATCTGAATTATATGAGAGCCGACCAGGGGAAACACAAATTATGCAGTCAAGTGTCCCACATTTGGGGAAATCAAAGGGGCAGCACACCCAGAGTGCAATGGGTGAGCCTTGCCCTGGGAGAAGCACCTTCCTGATCATAGTATCTCACCTGGCAGGTAAGTAGGAGTTGGGCTAGAGCTGGGGAGGGTCGCTGCTCGGGCACCCCCCTGTCAAGTGAAGGAGATCCAACTGAGGCAGCACAAGGGAACTCTCGAAAGAAGAACAAGGCTAGAGGAAGATCTGAGACAAAGAAATCTGACTTTTACCAGAGCTGACCAGAGGAAAGCACAAACACAGTCCCCCACTACCACAAATAATGCAGTCGAGTTTCCCATATTTGGGGAAATCACAGGGGTCATCATACCCAGAATGCAATGAATGAACCTCACCCTGGGAGAACAATCTTCATGACCATGATATCTCCTATGCAAAATAAGTATGATTTGGGATAGGGCTGGGGAGGGCCGCTGCTCAGGCACATCTCTGTCAAGTAAAGGCGATTCAACTGAGGCAGCACAAGGGAACTCTCATCTGGGGACAACAACTGCAGGGAGAACACATATTTTCAAATGAACATGGGAGGGCAGAAGGCTGCCTAATACTGAAGCACCCCCAAACAACAAACCAAATGCAACAACTAGTACAAGCATTCCTGGGGGAAGGTCTGCAGAAGACGGATTTGCATACAGTGATGCTGGGCCCATAACCCAGAGGTAGGCAGATTGAAACTATCCTCTGCTATATGCATTTTTTTTGTGTTAATTAAAGTAATCCAAAACTGGGATTGATATTTTGTCTCTTTTATTTTTACTTAAAGTACAATAACTTTTACCATTTTAATTTGTTTTAATAGTATATTGACAGTATTGTTTTCTTTCAAAAATCCACTTCATTTTCTTTACCCTATTATTAAAATGGTAATTGACAAAAACAAACTACATTGTCACCAGAAGAGCAATACAAAATGTACAAGTGATATATTAAAATCATCTTTCCAGCTTGAATTTCAATGATGCATTGGGGCAACGATTTTGTGAGAAACATCTTCACCCTTAAATAAAGATTTTCTTAATTCCTTACCTGTGTGCTAATTAGATATCACCTTGTTTTCACATTAAACAGACTTCCACATGAGAAAGCAGCAAGGATGCAGTGGCGTTAATGTTTCCTGGTGTCAACCTGTATTATTTCAGTAGACATTGAAATGAGGATGCATCTTGCTGCCTTTCCAATGAAGCAAGTTTAATTTAGTAATAGGTGAAAAACCATCCTTACAAAGGTGTTAATCAGAGACTTGGCTTTGTGGACACTTTTCAGAGAACAAATTTGTTAGCATAAAAATAAAGCCAGAAAATAAAGAGCTGTTTAATCACTCAATTGGATTTTTCTGCCAGCATATTTTTTTTCTCTGCAACCCACTGCTAAATTGTGCTTCCTAGCTGTTTTTATAAAATCACTGAATCAAATCTAACTCTGATTACATCAGAGAAGGCCAGGTACCCTACACCATAAAAGGGGGTATGAAATTTTGACTGTCTACTTAAAGATCACCAAAATCTGATAACAAGGTCAATTAGGTCCCTGGGTGGGATTGAACCACCAACCTTTTGGTTAATAGCCGTACATACTAACTGATTGCGCCACAGAGACACTTTGCAAAAGTCCATACTGACAAAGGCTAATAAGCATTCATCTAAAACGTTTCCTAGAAAAACTTTAAAAAGTCAATAATCTGGAAAGTTTTTGTAAGATGTTTCTTCCATCAACCAACGAAGAAACACATTGGTACTTTCCCATGATGAGTGAGTGCTTCAGGATCTCTTGAACTTACATGTGCAGCAGAGTACTGCAATGGAAGCATGCTGGGCCCATAACCCAGAGGTAGGCAGATTGAAACTATCCTCTGCTATATGCATTTTTTTGTTTGTTAATTAAAGTAATCCAAAACTGGGATTGATATTTTGTCTGTTTTATTTTTACTTAAAGTACAATAACTTTTACCATTTTAATTTGTTTTAATAGTATATTGACAGTATTGTTTTCTTTCAAAAATCCACTTCATTTTCTTTACCCTATTATTAAAATGGTAATTGACAAAAACAAACTACATTGTCACCAGAAGAGCAATACAAAATGTACAAGTGATATATTAAAATCATCTTTCCAGCTTGAATTTCAATGATGCATTGGGTCAACAATTTTGTGAGAAACATCTTCACCCTTAAATAAAGATTTTCTTAATTCCTTACCTGTGTGCTAATTAGATATCACCTTGTTTTCACATTAAACAGACTTCCACATGAGAAAGCAGCAAGGATGCAGTGGCGTTAATGTTTCCTGGTGTCAACCTGTATTATTTCAGTAGACATTGAAATGAGGATACATCTTGCTGCCTTTCCAATGAAGCAAGTTTAATTTAGTAATAGGTGAAAAACCATCCCTACAAAGGTGTTAATCAGAGACTTGGCTTTGTGGACACTTTTCAGAGAACAAATTTGTTAGCATAAAAATAAAGCCAGAAAATGAAGAGCTGTTTAATCACGCAATTTGATTTTTTTGCCAGCATATTTCTTTTTCTCTGCAACCCACTGCTAAATTGTGCTTCCTAGATGTTTTTATAAAATCACTGAATCAAATCTAACTCTGATTACATCAGAGAAGGCCAGGTACCCTACACCATAACAGGGGGTATGAAATTTGACTTGTCTACTTAAAGATCACCAAAATCTGATAACAAGGTCAATTACGTCCCTGGGTGGGATTGAACCACCAACCTTTTGGTTAATAGCCGTACACACTAACTGATTGCGCCACAGAGACACTTTGCAAAAGTACATACTGACAAATGCTAATAAGCATTCATCTAAAACGTTTCCTAGAAAAACTTAAAAAAGTCAATAATCTGGAGAGTTTTTGTAAGATGTTTCTTCTATCAACCAACGAAGAAACACATTGGTACTTTCCCATGATGAGTGAGTGCTTCAGGATCTCTTGCACTTACATGTGCAGCAGAGTACAGCAATGGAAGCATGCTGGGCCCATAACCCAGAGGTAGGCAGATTGAAACTATCCTCTGCTATATGCATTATTTGTTTGTTAATTAAAGTAATCCAAAACTGGGATTGATATTTTGGCTCTTTTATTTTTACTTAAAGTACAATAACTTTTACCATTTTAATTTGTTTTAATAGTATATTGACAGTATTGTTTTCTTTCAAAAATCCACTTAATTTTCTTTACCCTATTATTAAAATGGTAATTGACAAAAACAAACTACATTGTCACCAGAAGAGCAATACAAAATGTACAAGTGATATATTAAAATCATCTTTCCAGCTTGAATTTCAATGATGCATTGGGGCAACGATTTTGTGAGAAACATCTTCACCCTTAAATAAAGATTTTCTTAATTCCTTACCTGTGTGCTAATTAGATATCACCTTGTTTTCACATTAAACAGACTTACACAAGAGAAAGCAGCAAGGATGCAGTGGCGTTAATGTTTCCTGGTGTCAACCTGTATTAATTCAGTAGACATTGAAATGAGGATGCATCTTGCTGCCTTTCCAATGAAGCAAGTTTAATTTAGTAATAGGTGAAAAACCATCCTTACAAAGGTGTTAATCAGAGACTTGGCTTTGTGGACACTTTTCAGAGAACAAATTTGTTAGCATAAAAATAAAGCCAGAAAATAAAGAGCTGTTTAATCACTCAATTGGATTTTTCTGCCAGCATATTTTTTTTCTCTGCAACCCACTGCTAAATTGTGCTTCCTAGCTGTTTTTATAAAATCACTGAATCAAATCTAACTCTGATTACATCAGAGAAGGCCAGGTACCCTACACCATAACAGGGGGTTTGAAATTTTGACTTGTCTACTTAAAGATCACAAAAATCTGATAACAAGGTCAATTAGGTCCCTGGGTGGGATTGAACCACCAACCTTATGGTTAATAGCCGTACATACTAACTGATTGCGCCACAGAGACACTTTGCAAAAGTCCATACTGACAAAGGCTAAAAAGCATTCATCTAAAACGTTTCCTAGAAAAATTTTCAAAAGTCAATAATCTGGAGAGTTTTTGTAAGATGTTTCTTCCATCAACCAACGAAGAAACACATTGGTACTTTCCCATGATGAGTGAGTGCTTCAGGATCTCTTGAACTTACATGTGCAGCAGAGTACTGCAATGGAAGCATGCTGGGCCCATAACCCAGAGGTAGGCAGATTGAAACTATCCTCTGCTATATGCATTTTTTTTTTGTTAATTAAAGTAATCCAAAACTGGGATTGATATTTTGTCTCTTTTATTTTTACTTAAAGTACAATAACTTTTACCATTTTAATTTGTTTTAATAGTATATTGACAGTATTGCTTTCTTTCAAAAATCCACTTCATTTTCTTTACCCTATTATTAAAATGGTAATTGACAAAAACAAACTACATTGTCACCAGAAGAGCAATACAAAATGTACAAGTGATATATTAAAATCATCTTTCCAGCTTGAATTTCAATGTTGCATTGGGTCAACAATTTTGTGAGAAACATCTTCACCCTTAAATAAAGATTTTCTTAATTCCTTACCTGTGTGCTAATTAGATATCACCTTGTTTTCACATTAAACAGACTTCCACATGAGAAAGCAGCAAGGATGCAGTGGCATTAATGTTTCCTGGTGTCAACTTGTATTATTTCAGTAGACATTGAAATGAGGATGCATCTTGCTGCCTTTCCAATGAAGCAAGTTTAATTTAGTAATAGGTGAAAAACCATCCTTACAAAGGTGTTAATCAGAGACTTGGCTTTGTGGACACTTTTCAGAGAACAAATTTGTTAGCATAAAAATAAAGCCAGAAAATGAAGAGCTGTTTAATCACTCGATTGGATTTTTCTGCCAGCATATTTTTTTTCTCTGCAACCCACTGCTAAATTGTGCTTCCTAGCTGTTTTTTATAAAATCACTGAATCAAATCTAACTCTGATTACATCAGAGAAGGCCATGTACCCTACACCATAAGAGGAGGTTTGAAATTTTGACTTGTCTACTTAAATATCACCAAAATCTGATCACAAGGTTAATTACGTCCCTGGGTGGGATTGAACAACCAACCTTTTGGTTAATAGCCAAACACACTAACCGATTGCGCCACAGAGACACTTTGCAAAAGTCCATACTGACAAAGGCTAATAAGCATTCATCTAAAACGTTTCCTAGAAAAACTTTAAAAAGTCAATAATCTGGAGAGTTTTTGTAAGATGTTTCTTCCATCAACCAACGAAGAAACACATTGGTACTTTCCCATGATAAGTGAGTGCTTCAGGATCTCTTGCACTTACATGTGCAGCAGAGTACTGCAATGGAAGCATGCTGGGCCCATAACCCAGAGGTAGGCAGATTGAAACTATCCTCTGCTATATGCATTTTTTTGTTTGTTAATTAAAGTAATCCAAAACTGGGATTGATATTTTGGCTCTTTTATTTTTACTTAAAGTACAATAACTTTTACCATTTTAATTTGTTTTAATAGTATATTGACAGTATTGTTTTCTTTCAAAAATCCACTTCATTTTCTTTACCCTATTATTAAAATGGTAATTGACAAAAACAAACTACATTGTCACCAGAAGAGCAATACAAAATGTACAAGTGATATATTAAAATCATCTTTCCAGCTTGAATTTCAATGTTGCATTGGGTCAACAATTTTGTGAGAAACATCTTCACCCTTAAATAAAGATTTTCTTAATTCCTTACCTGTGTGCTAATTAGATATCACCTTGTTTTCACATTAAACAGACTTCCACATGAGAAAGCAGCAAGGATGCAGTGGCGTTAATGTTTCCTGGTGTCAACTTGTATTATTTCAGTAGACATTGAAATGAGGATGCATCTTGCTGCCTTTCCAATGAAGCAAGTTTAATTTAGTAATAGGTGAAAAACCATCCTTACAAAGGTGTTAATCAGAGACTTGGCTTTGTGGACACTTTTCAGAGAACAAATTTGTTAGCATAAAAATAAAGCCAGAAAATGAAGAGCTGTTTAATCACTCGATTGGATTTTTCTGCCAGCATATTTTTTTTCTCTGCAACCCACTGCTAAATTGTGCTTCCTAGCTGTTTTTTATAAAATCACTGAATCAAATCTAACTCTGATTACATCAGAGAAGGCCATGTACCCTACACCATAAGATGAGGTTTGAAATTTTGACTTGTCTACTTAAATATCACCAAAATCTGATCACAAGGTTAATTATGTCCCTGGGTGGGATTGAACCACCAACCTTTTGGTTAATAGCCAAACACACTAACCGATTGCACCACAGAGACACTTTGCAAAAGTCCATACTGACAAAGGCTAATAAGCATTCATCTAAAACGTTTCCTAGAAAAACTTTAAAAAGTCAATAATCTGGAGAGTTTTTGTAAGATGTTTCTTCCATCAACCAACGAAGAAACACATTGGTACTTTCCCATGATGAGTGAGTGCTTCAGGATCTCTTGCACTTACATGTGCAGCAGAGTACTGCAATGGAAGTATGCTGGGCCCATAACCCAGAGGTAGGCAGATTGAAACTATCCTCTGCTATATGCATTTTTTTGTTTGTTAATTAAAGTAATCCAAAACTGGGATTGATATTTTGGCTCTTTTATTTTTACTTAAAGTACAATAACTTTTACCATTTTAATTTGTTTTAATAGTATATTGACAGTATAGTTTTCTATCAAAAATCCACTTAATTTTCTTTACCCTGTTATTAAAATGGTAATTGACAAAAAAACTACATTGTCACCAGAAGAGCAATACAAAATGTACAAGTGATATATTAAAATCATCTTTCCAGCTTGAATTTCAATGATGCATTGGGGCAACAATTTTGTGAGAAACATCTTCACCCTTAAATAAAGATTTTCGTAATTCCTTACCTGTGTGCTAATTAGATACCACCTTGTTTTCACATTAAACAGACTTCCACATGAGAAAGCAGCAAGGATGCAGTGGCGTTAATGTTTCCTGGTGTCAACCTGTATTATTTCAGTAGACATTGAAATGAGGATACATCTTGCTGCCTTTCCAATGAAGCAAGTTTAATTTAGTAATAGGTGAAAAACCATCCCTACAAAGGTGTTAATCAGAGACTTGGCTTTGTGGACACTTTTCAGAGAACAAATTTGTTAGCATAAAAATAAAGCCAGAAAATAAAGAGCTGTTTAATCACTCAATTGGATTTTTCTGCCAGCATATTTTTTTTCTCTGCAACCCACTGCTAAATTGTGCTTCCTAGCTGTTTTTATAAAATCACTGAATCAAATCTAACTCTGATTACATCAGAGAAGGCCAGGTACCCTACACCATAACAGGGGGTTTGAAATTTTGACTTGTCTACTTAAAGATCACCAAAATCTGATAACAAGGTCAATTAGGTCCCTGGGTGGGATTGAACCACCAACCTTTTGGTTAATAGCCGTACACACTAACTGATTGCGCCACAGAGACACTTTGCAAAAGCACATACTGACAAAGGCTAATAAGCATTCATCTAAAACGTTTCCTAGAAAAACTTTCAAAAGTTAATAATCTGGAGAGTTTTTGTAAGATGTTTCTTCCATCAACCAACGAAGAAACACATTGGTACTTTCCCATGATGAGTGAGTGCTTCAGGATCTCTTGCACTTACATGTGCAGCAGAGTACTGCAATGGAAGCATGCTGGGCCCATAACCCAGAGGTAGGCAGATTGAAACTATCCTCTGCTATATGCATTTTTTTTTTGTTAATTAAAGTAATCCAAAACTGGGATTGATATTTTGTCTCTTTTATTTTTACTTAAAGTACAATAACTTTTACCATTTTAATTTGTTTTAATAGTATATTGACAGTATTGTTTTTTTTCAAAAATCCACTTCATTTTCTTTACCCTATTATTAAAATGGTAATTGACAAAAACAAACTACATTGTCACCAGAAGAGCAATACAAAATGTACAAGTGATATATTAAAATCATCTTTCCAGCTTGAATTTCAATGTTGCATTGGGTCAACAATTTTGTGAGAAACATCTTCACCCTTAAATAAAGATTTTCTTAATTCCTTACCTGTGTGCTAATTAGATATCACCTTGTTTTCACATTAAACAGACTTCCACATGAGAAAGCAGCAAGGATGCAGTGGCGTTAATGTTTCCTGGTGTCAACCTGTATTATTTCAGTAGACATTGAAATGAGGATACATCTTGCTGCCTTTCCAATGAAGCAAGTTTAATTTAGTAATAGGTGAAAAACCATCCCTACAAAGGTGTTAATCAGAGACTTGGCTTTGTGGACACTTTTCAGAGAACAAATTTGTTAGCATAAAAATAAAGCCAGAAAATGAAGAGCTGTTTAATCACGCAATTTGATTTTTTTGCCAGCATATTTCTTTTTCTCTGCAACCCACTGCTAAATTGTGCTTCCTAGATGTTTTTATAAAATCACTGAATCAAATCTAACTCTGATTACATCAGAGAAGGCCAGGTACCCTACACCATAACAGGGGGTATGAAATTTGACTTGTCTACTTAAAGATCACCAAAATCTGATAACAAGGTCAATTACGTCCCTGGGTGGGATTGAACCACCAACCTTTTGGTTAATAGCCGTACACACTAACTGATTGCGCCACAGAGACACTTTGCAAAAGCACATACTGACAAATGCTAATAAGCATTCATCTAAAACGTTTCCTAGAAAAACTTAAAAAAGTCAATAATCTGGAGAGTTTTTGTAAGATGTTTCTTCTATCAACCAACGAAGAAACACATTGGTACTTTCCCATGATGAGTGAGTGCTTCAGGATCTCTTGCACTTACATGTGCAGCAGAGTACAGCAATGGAAGCATGCTGGGCCCATAACCCAGAGGTAGGCAGATTGAAACTATCCTCTGCTATATGCATTTTTTTGTTTGTTAATTAAAGTAATCCAAAACTGGGATTGATATTTTGGCTCTTTTATTTTTACTTAAAGTACAATAACTTTTACCATTTTAATTTGTTTTAATAGTATATTGACAGTATTGTTTTCTTTCAAAAATCCACTTAATTTTCTTTACCCTATTATTAAAATGGTAATTGACAAAAACAAACTACATTGTCACCAGAAGAGCAATACAAAATGTACAAGTGATATATTAAAATCATCTTTCCAGCTTGAATTTCAATGATGCATTGGGGCAACGATTTTGTGAGAAACATCTTCACCCTTAAATAAAGATTTTCTTAATTCCTTACCTGTGTGCTAATTAGATATCACCTTGTTTTCACATTAAACAGACTTCCACAAGAGAAAGCAGCAAGGATGCAGTGGCGTTAATGTTTCCTGGTGTCAACCTGTATTAATTCAGTAGACATTGAAATGAGGATGCATCTTGCTGCCTTTCCAATGAAGCAAGTTTAATTTAGTAATAGGTGAAAAACCATCCTTACAAAGGTGTTAATCAGAGACTTGGCTTTGTGGACACTTTTCAGAGAACAAATTTGTTAGCATAAAAATAAAGCCAGAAAATAAAGAGCTGTTTAATCACTCAATTGGATTTTTTTGCCAGCATATTTTTTTTCTCTGCAACCCACTGCTAAATTGTGCTTCCTAGCTGTTTTTATAAAATCACTGAATCAAATCTAACTCTGATTACATCAGAGAAGGCCAGGTACCCTACACCATAACAGGGGGTTTGAAATTTTGACTTGTCTACTTAAAGATCACAAAAATCTGATAACAAGGTCAATTAGGTCCCTGGGTGGGATTGAACCACCAACCTTATGGTTAATAGCCGTACATACTAACTGATTGCGCCACAGAGACACTTTGCAAAAGTCCATACTGACAAAGGCTAATAAGCATTCATCTAAAACGTTTCCTAGAAAAACTTTCAAAAGTCAATAATCTGGAGAGTTTTTGTAAGATGTTTCTTCCATCAACCAACGAAGAAACACATTGGTACTTTCCCATGATGAGTGAGTGCTTCAGGATCTCTTGAACTTACATGTGCAGCAGAGTACTGCAATGGAAGCATGCTGGGCCCATAACCCAGAGGTAGGCAGATTGAAACTATCCTCTGCTATATGCATTTTTTTTTTTGTTAATTAAAGTAATCCAAAACTGGGATTGATATTTTGTCTCTTTTATTTTTACTTAAAGTACAATAACTTTTACCATTTTAATTTGTTTTAATAGTATATTGACAGTATTGCTTTCTTTCAAAAATCCACTTCATTTTCTTTACCCTATTATTAAAATGGTAATTGACAAAAACAAACTACATTGTCACCAGAAGAGCAATACAAAATGTACAAGTGATATATTAAAATCATCTTTCCAGCTTGAATTTCAATGTTGCATTGGGTCAACAATTTTGTGAGAAACATCTTCACCCTTAAATAAAGATTTTCTTAATTCCTTACCTGTGTGCTAATTAGATATCACCTTGTTTTCACATTAAACAGACTTCCACATGAGAAAGCAGCAAGGATGCAGTGGCGTTAATGTTTCCTGGTGTCAACTTGTATTATTTCAGTAGACATTGAAATGAGGATGCATCTTGCTGCCTTTCCAATGAAGCAAGTTTAATTTAGTAATAGGTGAAAAACCATCCTTACAAAGGTGTTAATCAGAGACTTGGCTTTGTGGACACTTTTCAGAGAACAAATTTGTTAGCATAAAAATAAAGCCAGAAAATGAAGAGCTGTTTAATCACTCGATTGGATTTTTCTGCCAGCATATTTTTTTTCTCTGCAACCCACTGCTAAATTGTGCTTCCTAGCTGTTTTTTATAAAATCACTGAATCAAATCTAACTCTGATTACATCAGAGAAGGCCATGTACCCTACACCATAAGAGGAGGTTTGAAATTTTGACTTGTCTACTTAAATATCACCAAAATCTGATCACAAGGTTAACTACGTCCCTGGGTGGGATTGAACCACCAACCTTTTGGTTAATAGCCAAACACACTAACTGATTGCGCCACAGAGACACTTTGCAAAAGTCCATACTGACAAAGGCTAATAAGCATTCATCTAAAACGTTTCCTAGAAAAACTTTAAAAAGTCAATAATCTGGAGAGTTTTTGTAAGATGTTTCTTCCATCAACCAACGAAGAAACACATTGGTACTTTCCCATGATAAGTGAGTGCTTCAGGATCTCTTGCACTTACATGTGCAGCAGAGTACTGCAATGGAAGCATGCTGGGCCCATAACCCAGAGGTAGGCAGATTGAAACTATCCTCTGCTATATGCATTTTTTTGTTTGTTAATTAAAGTAATCCAAAACTGGGATTGATATTTTGGCTCTTTTATTTTTACTTAAAGTACAATAACTTTTACCATTTTAATTTGTTTTAATAGTATATTGACAGTATAGTTTTCTTTCAAAAATCCACTTAATTTTCTTTACCCTGTTATTAAAATGGTAATTGACAAAAAAACTACATTGTCACCAGAAGAGCAATACAAAATGTACAAGTGATATATTAAAATCATCTTTCCAGCTTGAATTTCAATGATGCATTGGGGCAACAATTTTGTGAGAAACATCTTCACCCTTAAATAAAGATTTTCGTAATTCCTTACCTGTGTGCTAATTAGATATCACCTTGTTTTCACATTAAACAGACTTCCACATGAGAAAGCAGCAAGGATGCAGTGGCTTTAATGTTTCCTGGTGTCAACCTGTATTATTTCAGTAGACATTGAAATGAGGATGCATCTTGCTGCCTTTCCAATGAAGCAAGTTTAATTTAGTAATAGGTGAAAAACCATCCTTACAAAGGTGTTAATCAGAGACTTGGCTTTGTGGACACTTTTCAGAGAACAAATTTGTTAGCATAAAAATAAATTCCAGAAAATGAAGAGCTGTTTAATCACTCAATTGGATTTTTCTGCCAGCATATTTTTTTTCTCTGCAACCCACTGCTAAATTGTGCTTCCTAGCTGTTTTTTTATAAAATCACTGAATCAAATCTAACTCTGATTACATCAGAGAAGGCCAGGTACCCTACACAATAAGAGGGGGTTTGAAATTTTGACTTGTCTACTTAAATATCACCAAAATCTGATCACAAGGTCAATTACGTCCCTGGGTGGGATTGAACCACCAACCTTTTGGTTAATAGCCAAACACACTAACCGATTGCGCCACCGAGACACTTTGCGAAAAGTACATACTGACAAAGGCTAATAAGCATACATCTAGAACGTTTCCTAGAAAAATATTAAAAAATCAATAATCTGGAGAGTTTTTGTAAGATGTTTCTTCCATCAACCAATGAATAAACACATTGGTACTTTCCCATGATGAGTGAGTGCTTCAGGATCTCTTGCACTTACATGTGCAGCAGAGTACTGCAATGGAAGCATGCTGGACCCATAACCCAGAGGTAGGCAGATTGAAACTATCCTTTGCTATATGCATTTTTTTTTGTTAATTTAAGTAATCAAAACTGGGATTGATATTTTTGCTCTTTTATTTTTACTTAAAGTACAATAACTTTTACCATTTTAATTTGTTTTAATAGTATATTGACAGTATAGTTTTCATTCAAAAATCCACTTAATTTTCTTTACCCTATTATTAAAATGGTAATTGACAAAAAAAACTACATTGTCACCAGAAGAGCAATACAAAATGTACAAGTGATATATTAAAATCATCTTTCCAGCTTGAATTTCAATGATGCATTGGGGCAACAATTTTGTGAGAAACATCTTCACCCTTAAATAAAGATTTTCGTAATTTCTTACCTGTGTGCTAATTAGATATCACCTTGTTTTCACATTAAACAGACTTCCACATGAGAAAGCAGCAAGGATGCAGTGGCTTTAATGTTTCCTGGTGTCAACCTGTATTATTTCAGTAGACATTGAAATGAGGATGCATCTTGCTGCCTTTCCAATGAAGCAAGTTTAATTTAGTAATAGGTGAAAAACCATCCTTACAAAGGTGTTAATCAGAGACTTGGCTTTGTGGACACTTTTCAGAGAACAAATTTGTTAGCATAAAAATAAATTCCAGAAAATGAAGAGCTGTTTAATCACTCAATTGGATTTTTCTGCCAGCATATTTTTTTTCTCTGCAACCCACTGCTAAATTGTGCTTCCTAGCTGTTTTTTTTATAAAATCACTGAATCAAATCTAACTCTGATTACATCAGAGAAGGCCAGGTACCCTACACAATAAGAGGGGGTTTGAAATTTTGACTTGTCTACTTAAATATCACCAAAATCTGATCACAAGGTCAATTACGTCCCTGGGTGGGATTGAACCACCAACCTTTTGGTTAATAGCCAAACACACTAACCGATTGCGCCACCGAGACACTTTGCAAACAGTACATACTGACAAAGGCTAATAAGCATACATCTAGAACGTTTCCTAGAAAAATATTAAAAAATCAATAATCTGGAGAGTTTTTGTAAGATGTTTCTTCCATCAACCAATGAATAAACACATTGGTACTTTCCCATGATGAGTGAGTGCTTCAGGATCTCTTGCACTTACATGTGCAGCAGAGTACTGCAATGGAAGCATGCTGGACCCATAACCCAGAGGTAGGCAGATTGAAACTATCCTTTGCTATATGCATTTTTTTTTGTTAATTTAAGTAATCAAAACTGGGATTGATATTTTTGCTCTTTTATTTTTACTTAAAGTACAATAACTTTTACCATTTTAATTTGTTTTAATAGTATATTGACAGTATAGTTTTCTTTCAAAAATCCACTTAATTTTCTTTACCCTATTATTAAAATGGTAATTGACAAAAAAAACTACATTGTCACCAGAAGAGCAATACAAAATGTACAAGTGATATATTAAAATCATCTTTCCAGCTTGAATTTCAATGATGCATTGGGGCAACAATTTTGTGAGAAACATCTTCACCCTTAAATAAAGATTTTCGTAATTTCTTACCTGTGTGCTAATTAGATATCACCTTGTTTTCACATTAAACAGACTTCCACATGAGAAAGCAGCAAG
This sequence comes from Pseudophryne corroboree, assembly GCF_028390025.1. Lineage (NCBI taxonomy): Eukaryota > Metazoa > Chordata > Amphibia > Anura > Myobatrachidae > Pseudophryne > Pseudophryne corroboree. The sequence goes on along the minus strand of NW_026967659.1, from coordinate 94,599 downwards.
GATGCAGTGGCGTTAATGTTTCCTGGTGTCAACCTGTATTATTTCAGTAGACATTGAAATGAGGATGCATCTTGCTGCCTTTCCAATGAAGCAAGTTTAATTTAGTAATAGGTGAAAAACCATCCCTACAAAGGTGTTAATCAGAGACTTGGCTTTGTGGACACTTTTCAGAGAACAAATTTGTTAGCATAAAAATAAAGCCAGAAAATGAAGAGCTGTTTAATCACGCAATTTGATTTTTTTGCCAGCATATTTCTTTTTCTCTGCAACCCACTGCTAAATTGTGCTTCCTAGATGTTTTTATAAAATCACTGAATCAAATCTAACTCTGATTACATCAGAGAAGGCCAGGTACCCTACACCATAACAGGGGGATATGAAATTTGACTTGTCTACTTAAAGATCACCAAAATCTGATAACAAGGTCAATTAGGTCCCTGGGTGGGATTGAACCACCAACCTTTTGGTTAATAGCTGTACATACTAACTGATTGCGCCACAGAGACACTTTGCAAAAGTCCATACTGACAAAGGCTAATAAGCATTCATCTAAAACGTTTCCTAGAAAAACTTTAAAAAGTCAATAATCTGGAGAGTTTTTGTAAGATGTTTCTTCCATCAACCAACGAAGAAACACATTGGTACTTTCCCATGATGAGTGAGTGCTTCAGGATCTCTTGAACTTACATGTGCAGCAGAGTACTGCAATGGAAGCATGCTGGGCCCATAACCCAGAGGTAGGCAGATTGAAACTATCCTCTGCTATATGCATTTTTTTTTTTTGTTAATTAAAGTAATCCAAAACTGGGATTGATATTTTGTCTCTTTTATTTTTACTTAAAGTACAATAACTTTTACCATTTTAATTTGTTTTAATAGTATATTGACAGTATTGTTTTCTTTCAAAAATCCACTTCATTTTCTTTACCCTATTATTAAAATGGTAATTGACAAAAACAAACTACATTGTCACCAGAAGAGCAATACAAAATGTACAAGTGATATATTAAAATCATCTTTCCAGCTTGAATTTCAATGTTGCATTGGGTCAACAATTTTGTGAGAAACATCTTCACCCTTAAATAAAGATTTTCTTAATTCCTTACCTGTGTGCTAATTAGATATCACCTTGTTTTCACATTAAACAGACTTCCACATGAGAAAGCAGCAAGGATGCAGTGGCGTTAATGTTTCCTGGTGTCAACTTGTATTATTTCAGTAGACATTGAAATGAGGATGCATCTTGCTGCCTTTCCAATGAAGCAAGTTTAATTTAGTAATAGGTGAAAAACCATCCTTACAAAGGTGTTAATCAGAGACTTGGCTTTGTGGACACTTTTCAGAGAACAAATTTGTTAGCATAAAAATAAAGCCAGAAAATGAAGAGCTGTTTAATCACTCGATTGGATTTTTCTGCCAGCATATTTTTTTTCTCTGCAACCCACTGCTAAATTGTGCTTCCTAGCTGTTTTTTATAAAATCACTGAATCAAATCTAACTCTGATTACATCAGAGAAGGCCATGTACCCTACACCATAAGATGAGGTTTGAAATTTTGACTTGTCTACTTAAATATCACCAAAATCTGATCACAAGGTTAATTATGTCCCTGGGTGGGATTGAACCACCAACCTTTTGGTTAATAGCCAAACACACTAACCGATTGCACCACAGAGACACTTTGCAAAAGTCCATACTGACAAAGGCTAATAAGCATTCATCTAAAACGTTTCCTAGAAAAACTTTAAAAAGTCAATAATCTGGAGAGTTTTTGTAAGATGTTTCTTCCATCAACCAACGAAGAAACACATTGGTACTTTCCCATGATGAGTGAGTGCTTCAGGATCTCTTGCACTTACATGTGCAGCAGAGTACTGCAATGGAAGTATGCTGGGCCCATAACCCAGAGGTAGGCAGATTGAAACTATCCTCTGCTATATGCATTTTTTTGTTTGTTAATTAAAGTAATCCAAAACTGGGATTGATATTTTGGCTCTTTTATTTTTACTTAAAGTACAATAACTTTTACCATTTTAATTTGTTTTAATAGTATATTGACAGTATAGTTTTCTATCAAAAATCCACTTAATTTTCTTTACCCTGTTATTAAAATGGTAATTGACAAAAAAACTACATTGTCACCAGAAGAGCAATACAAAATGTACAAGTGATATATTAAAATCATCTTTCCAGCTTGAATTTCAATGATGCATTGGGGCAACAATTTTGTGAGAAACATCTTCACCCTTAAATAAAGATTTTCGTAATTCCTTACCTGTGTGCTAATTAGATACCACCTTGTTTTCACATTAAACAGACTTCCACATGAGAAAGCAGCAAGGATGCAGTGGCGTTAATGTTTCCTGGTGTCAACCTGTATTATTTCAGTAGACATTGAAATGAGGATACATCTTGCTGCCTTTCCAATGAAGCAAGTTTAATTTAGTAATAGGTGAAAAACCATCCCTACAAAGGTGTTAATCAGAGACTTGGCTTTGTGGACACTTTTCAGAGAACAAATTTGTTAGCATAAAAATAAAGCCAGAAAATAAAGAGCTGTTTAATCACTCAATTGGATTTTTCTGCCAGCATATTTTTTTTCTCTGCAACCCACTGCTAAATTGTGCTTCCTAGCTGTTTTTATAAAATCACTGAATCAAATCTAACTCTGATTACATCAGAGAAGGCCAGGTACCCTACACCATAACAGGGGGTTTGAAATTTTGACTTGTCTACTTAAAGATCACCAAAATCTGATAACAAGGTCAATTAGGTCCCTGGGTGGGATTGAACCACCAACCTTTTGGTTAATAGCCGTACATACTAACTGATTGCGCCACAGAGACACTTTGCAAAAGTCCATACTGACAAAGGCTAATAAGCATTCATCTAAAACGTTTCCTAGAAAAACTTTAAAAAGTCAATAATCTGGAGAGTTTTTGTAAGATGTTTCTTCCATCAACCAACGAAGAAACACATTGGTACTTTCCCATGATGAGTGAGTGCTTCAGGATCTCTTGAACTTACATGTGCAGCAGAGTACTGCAATGGAAGCATGCTGGGCCCATAACCCAGAGGTAGGCAGATTGAAACTATCCTCTGCTATATGCATTTTTTTTTTGTTAATTAAAGTAATCCAAAACTGGGATTGATATTTTGTCTCTTTTATTTTTACTTAAAGTACAATAACTTTTACCATTTTAATTTGTTTTAATAGTATATTGACAGTATTGTTTTCTTTCAAAAATCCACTTCATTTTCTTTACCCTATTATTAAAATGGTAATTGACAAAAACAAACTACATTGTCACCAGAAGAGCAATACAAAATGTACAAGTGATATATTAAAATCATCTTTCCAGCTTAAATTTCAATGTTGCATTGGGTCAACAATTTTGTGAGAAACATCTTCACCCTTAAATAAAGATTTTCTTAATTCCTTACCTGTGTGCTAATTAGATATCACCTTGTTTTCACATTAAACAGACTTCCACATGAGAAAGCAGCAAGGATGCAGTGGCGTTAATGTTTCCTGGTGTCAACTTGTATTATTTCAGTAGACATTGAAATGAGGATGCATCTTGCTGCCTTTCCAATGAAGCAAGTTTAATTTAGTAATAGGTGAAAAACCATCCTTACAAAGGTGTTAATCAGAGACTTGGCTTTGTGGACACTTTTCAGAGAACAAATTTGTTAGCATAAAAATAAAGCCAGAAAATGAAGAGCTGTTTAATCACTCGATTGGATTTTTCTGCCAGCATATTTTTTTTCTCTGCAACCCACTGCTAAATTGTGCTTCCTAGCTGTTTTTTATAAAATCACTGAATCAAATCTAACTCTGATTACATCAGAGAAGGCCAGGTACCCTACACAATAAGAGGGGGTTTGAAATTTTGACTTGTCTACTTAAATATCACCAAAATCTGATCACAAGGTCAATTACGTCCCTGGGTGGGATTGAACCACCAACCTTTTGGTTTATAGCCGAACACACTAACCGATTGCGCCACCGAGACACTTTGTAAACAGTACATACTGACAAAGGCTAATAAGCATACATCTAGAACGTTTCCTAGAAAAATATTAAAAAATCAATAATCTGGAGAGTTTTTGTAAGATGTTTCTTCCATCAACCAATGAATAAACACATTGGTACTTTCCCATGATGAGTGAGTGCTTCAGGATCTCTTGCACTTACATGTGCAGCAGAGTACTGCAATGGAAGCATGCTGGACCCATAACCCAGAGGTAGGCAGATTGAAACTATCCTTTGCTATATGCATTTTTTTTTGTTAATTTAAGTAATCAAAACTGGGATTGATATTTTTGCTCTTTTATTTTTACTTAAAGTACAATAACTTTTACCATTTTAATTTGTTTTAATAGTATATTGACAGTATAGTTTTCTTTCAAAAATCCACTTAATTTTCTTTACCCTATTATTAAAATGGTAATTGACAAAAAAAACTACATTGTCACCAGAAGAGCAATACAAAATGTACAAGTGATATATTAAAATCATCTTTCCAGCTTGAATTTCAATGATGCATTGGGGCAACGATTTTGTGAGAAACATCTTCACCCTTAAATAAAGATTTTCTTAATTCCTTACCTGTGTGCTAATTAGATATCACCTTGTTTTCATATTAAACAGACTTTTACATGAGAAAGCAGCAAGGATGCAGTGGCGTTAATGTTTCCTGGTGTCAACCTGTATTATTTCAGTAGACATTGAAATGAGGATGCATCTTGCTGCCTTTCCAATGAAGCAAGTTTAATTTAGTAATAGGTGAAAAACCATCCTTACAAAGGTGTTAATCAGAGACTTGGCTTTGTGGACACTTTTCAGAGAACAAATTTGTTAGCATAAAAATAAAGCAAGAAAATAAAGAGCTGTTTAATCACTCAATTGGATTTTTCTGCCAGCATATTTTTTTTCTCTGCAACCCACTGCTAAATTGTGCTTCCTAGCTGTTTTTATAAAATCACTGAATCAAATCTAACTCTGATTACATCAGAGAAGGCCAAGTACCCTACACCATAACAGGGGGTTTGAAATTTTGACTTGTCTACTTAAAGATCACCAAAATCTGATAACAAGGTCAATTAGGTCCCTGGGTGGGATTAAACCACCAACCTTTTGGTTAAAAGCCATACATACTAACTGATTGCGCCACAGAGACACTTTGCAAATTTCCATACTGACAAAGGCTAATAAGCATTCATCTAAAACGTTTCCTAGAAAAACTTTAAAATGTCAATAATCTGGAGAGTTTTTGTAAGATGTTTCTTCCATCAACCAACGAAGAAACACATTGGTACTTTCCCATGATGAGTGAGTGCTTCAGGATCTCTTGCACTTACATGTGCAGCAGAGTACTGCAATGGAAGCATGCTGGGCCCATAACCCAGAGGTAGGCAGATTGAAACTATCCTCTGCTATATGCATTTTTTTTTGTTAATTAAAGTAATCCAAAACTGGGATTGATATTTTGTCTCTTTTATTTTTACTTAAAGTACAATAACTTTTACCATTTTAATTTGTTTTAATAGTATATTGACAGTATTGTTTTCTTTCAAAAATCCACTTCATTTTCTTTACCCTATTATTAAAATGGTAATTGACAAAAACAAACTACATTGTCACCAGAAGAGCAATACAAAATGTACAAGTGATATATTAAAATCATCTTTCCAGCTTGAATTTCAATGATGCATTGGGTCAACAATTTTGTGAGAAACATCTTCACCCTTAAATAAAGATTTTCTTAATTCCTTACCTGTGTGCTAATTAGATATCACCTTGTTTTCACATTAAACAGACTTCCACATGAGAAAGCAGCAAGGATGCAGTGGCGTTAATGTTTCCTGGTGTCAACTTGTATTATTTCAGTAGACATTGAAATGAGGATGCATCTTGCTGCCTTTCCAATGAAGCAAGTTTAATTTAGTAATAGGTGAAAAACCATCCTTACAAAGGTGTTAATCAGAGACTTGGCTTTGTGGACACTTTTCAGAGAACAAATTTGTTAGCATAAAAATAAAGCCAGAAAATGAAGAGCTGTTTAATCACTCGATTGGATTTTTCTGCCAGCATATTTTTTTTCTCTGCAACCCACTGCTAAATTGTGCTTCCTAGCTGTTTTTTTATAAAATCACTGAATCAAATCTAACTCTGATTACATCAGAGAAGGCCATGTACCCTACACCATAAGAGGAGGTTTGAAATTTTGACTTGTCTACTTAAATATCACCAAAATCTGATCACAAGGTTAATTACGTCCCTGGGTGGGATTGAACCACCAACCTTTTGGTTAACAGCCAAACACACTAACCGATTGCGCCACAGAGACACTTTGCAAAAAGTACATACTGACAAAGGCTAATAAGCATACATCTAGAACGTTTCCTAGAAAAACATTAAAAAATCAATAATCTGGAGAGTTTTTGTAAGATGTTTCTTCCATCAACCAACGAATAAACACATTGGTACTTTCCCATGATGAGTGAGTGCTTCAGGATCTCTTGCACTTACATGGGCAGCAGAGTACTGCAATGGAAGCATGCTGGACCCATAACCCAGAGGTAGGCAGATTGAAACTATCCTTTGCTATATGCATTTTTTTTGTTAATTTAAGTAATCAAAACTGGGATTGATATTTTTGCTCTTTTATTTTTACTTAAAGTACAATAACTTTTACCATTTTAATTTGTTTTAATAGTATATTGACAGTATAGTTTTCTTTCAAAAATCCACTTAATTTTCTTTACCCTGTTATTAAAATGGTAATTGACAAAAAAACTACATTGTCACCAGAAGAGCAATACAAAATGTACAAGTGATATATTAAAATCATCTTTCCAGCTTGAATTTCAATGATGCATTGGGGCAACAATTTTGTGAGAAACATCTTCACCCTTAAATAAAGATTTTCGTAATTCCTTACCTGTGTGCTAATTAGATATCACCTTGTTTTCACATTAAACAGACTTCCATGTGAGAAAGCAGCAAAGATGCAGTGGCGTTAATGTTTCCTGGTGTCAACCTGTATTATTTCAGTAGACATTGAAATGAGGATGCATCTTGCTGCCTTTCCAATGAAGCAAGTTTAATTTAGTAATAGGTGAAAAACCATCCTTACAAAGGTGTTAATCAGAGACTTGGCTTTGTGGACACTTTTCAGAGAACAAATTTGTTAGCATAAAAATAAATTCCAGAAAATGAAGAGCTGTTTAATCACTCAATTGGATTTTTCTGCCAGCATATTTTTTTTCTCTGCAACCCACTGCTAAATTGTGCTTCCTAGCTGTTTTTTATAAAATCACTGAATCAAATCTAACTCTGATTACATCAGAGAAGGCCAGGTACCCTACACAATAAGAGGGGGTTTGAAATTTTGACTTGTCTACTTAAATATCACCAAAATCTGATCACAAGGTCAATTACGTCCCTGGGTGGGATTGAACCACCGACCTTTTGGTTAATAGCCGAACACACTAACCGATTGCGCCACCAAGACACTTTGCAAACAGTACATACTAACAAAGGCTAATAAGCATACATCTAGAACGTTTCCTAGAAAAATATTAAAAAATCAATAATCTGGAGAGTTTTTGTAAGATGTTTCTTCCATCAACCAATGAATAAACACATTGGTACTTTCCCATGATGAGGGAGTGCTTCAGGATCTCTTGCACTTACATGTGCAGCAGAGTACTGCAATGGAAGCATGCTGGACCCATAACCCAGAGGTAGGCAGATTGAAACTATCCTTTGCTATATGCATTTTTTTTTGTTAATTTAAGTAATCAAAACTGGGATTGATATTTTTGCTCTTTTATTTTTACTTAAAGTACAATAACTTTTACCATTTTAATTTGTTTTAATAGTATATTGACAGTATAGTTTTCTTTCAAAAATCCACTTAATTTTCTTTACCCTATTATTAAAATGGTAATTGACAAAAAAAACTACATTGTCACCAGAAGAGCAATACAAAATGTACAAGTGATATATTAAAATCATCTTTCCAGCTTGAATTTCAATGATGCATTGGGGCAACAATTTTGTGAGAAACATATTCACCCTTAAATAAAGATTTTCGTAATTTCTTACCTGTGTGCTAATTAGATATCACCTTGTTTTCACATTAAACAGACTTCCACATGAGAAAGCAGCAAGGATGCAGTGGCGTTAATGTTTCCTGGTGTCAACCTGTATTATTTCAGTAGACATTGAAATGAGGATGCATCTTGCTGCCTTTCCAATGAAGCAAGTTTAATTTAGTAATAGGTGAAAAACCATCCCTACAAAGGTGTTAATCAGAGACTTGGCTTTGTGGACACTTTTCAGAGAACAAATTTGTTAGCATAAAAATAAAGCCAGAAAATGAAGAGCTGTTTAATCACGCAATTTGATTTTTTTGCCAGCATATTTCTTTTTCTCTGCAACCCACTGCTAAATTGTGCTTCCTAGATGTTTTTATAAAATCACTGAATCAAATCTAACTCTGATTACATCAGAGAAGGCTAGGTACCCTACACCATAACAGGGGGTATGAAATTTGACTTGTCTACTTAAAGATCACCAAAATCTGATAACAAGGTCAATTAGGTCCCTGGGTGGGATTGAACCACCAACCTTTTGGTTAATAGCCGTACATACTAACTGATTGCGCCACAGAGACACTTTGCAAAAGTTCATACTGACAAAGGCTAATAAGCATTCATCTAAAACGTTTCCTAGAAAAACTTTAAAAAGTCAATAATCTGGAGAGTTTTTGTAAGATGTTTCTTCCATCAACCAACGAAGAAACACATTGGTACTTTCCCATGATGAGTGAGTGCTTCAGGATCTCTTGCACTTACATGTGCAGCAGAGTACTGCAATGGAAGCATGCTGGGCCCATAACCCAGAGGTAGGCAGATTGAAACTATCCTCTGCTATATGCATTTTTTTTTGTTAATTAAAGTAATCCAAAACTGGGATTGATATTTTGGCTCTTTTATTTTTACTTAAAGTACAATAACTTTTACCATTTTAATTTGTTTTAATAGTATATTGACAGTATTGTTTTCTTTCAAAAATCCACTTCATTTTCTTTACCCTATTATTAAAATGGTAATTGACAAAAACAAACTACATTGTCACCAGAAGAGCAATACAAAATGTACAAGTGATATATTAAAATCATCTTTCCAGCTTGAATTTCAATGATGCATTGGGGCAACGATTTTGTGAGAAACATCTTCACCCTTAAATAAAGATTTTCTTAATTCCTTACCTGTGTGCTAATTAGATATCACCTTGTTTTCATATTAAACAGACTTTTACATGAGAAAGCAGCAAGGATGCAGTGGCGTTAATGTTTCCTGGTGTCAACCTGTATTATTTCAGTAGACATTGAAATGAGGATGCATCTTGCTGCCTTTCCAATGAAGCAAGTTTAATTTAGTAATAGGTGAAAAACCATCCTTACAAAGGTGTTAATCAGAGACTTGGCTTTGTGGACACTTTTCAGAGAACAAATTTGTTAGCATAAAAATAAAGCCAGAAAATAAAGAGCTGTTTAATCACTCAATTGGATTTTTCTGCCAGCATATTTTTTTTCTCTGCAACCCACTGCTAAATTGTGCTTCCTAGCTGTTTTTATAAAATCACTGAATCAAATCTAACTCTGATTACATCAGAGAAGGCCAAGTACCCTACACCTTAACAGGGGGTTTGAAATTTTGACTTGTCTACTTAAAGATCACCAAAATCTGATAACAAGGTCAATTAGGTCCCTAGGTGGGATTAAACCACCAACCTTTTGGTTAAAAGCCGTACATACTAACTGATTGCGCCACAGAGACACTTTGCAAATTTCCATACTGACAAAGGCTAATAAGCATTCATCTAAAACGTTTCCTAGCAAAACTTTAAAAAGTCAATAATCTGGAGAGTTTTTGTAAGATGTTTCTTCCATCAACCAACGAAGAAACACATTGGTACTTTCCCATGATGAGTGAGTGCTTCAGGATCTCTTGAACTTACATGTGCAGCAGAGTACTGCAATGGAAGCATGCTGGGCCCATAACCCAGAGGTAGGCAGATTGAAACTATCCTCTGCTATATGCATTTTTTTTTTGTTAATTAAAGTAATCCAAAACTGGGATTGATATTTTGTCTCTTTTATTTTTACTTAAAGTACAATAACTTTTACCATTTTAATTTGTTTTAATAGTATATTGACAGTATTGTTTTCTTTCAAAAATCCACTTAATTTTCTTTACCCTATTATTAAAATGGTAATTGACAAAAACAAACTACATTGTCACCAGAAGAGCAATACAAAATGTACAAGTGATATATTAAAATCATCTTTCCAGCTTGAATTTCAATGATGCATTGGGTCAACAATTTTGTGAGAAACATCTTCACCCTTAAATAAAGATTTTCTTAATTCCTTACCTGTGTGCTAATTAGATATCACCTTGTTTTCACATTAAACAGACTTCCACATGAGAAAGCAGCAAGGATGCAGTGGCGTTAATGTTTCCTGGTGTCAACTTGTATTATTTCAGTAGACATTGAAATGAGGATGCATCTTGCTGCCTTTCCAATGAAGCAAGTTTAATTTAGTAATAGGTGAAAAACCATCCTTACAAAGGTGTTAATCAGAGACTTGGCTTTGTGGACACTTTTCAGAGAACAAATTTGTTAGCATAAAAATAAAGCCAGAAAATGAAGAGCTGTTTAATCACTCGATTGGATTTTTCTGCCAGCATATTTTTTTTCTCTGCAACCCACTGCTAAATTGTGCTTCCTAGCTGTTTTTTATAAAATCACTGAATCAAATCTAACTCTGATTACATCAGAGAAGGCCATGTACCCTACACCATAAGAGGAGGTTTGAAATTTTGACTTGTCTACTTAAATATCACCAAAATCTGATCACAAGGTTAATTACGTCCCTGGGTGGGATTGAACCACCAACCTTTTGGTTAATAGCCGAACACACTAACCGATTGCGCCACAGAGACACTTTGCAAACAGTACATACTGACAAAGGCTAATAAGCATACATCTAGAACGTTTCCTAGAAAAACATTAAAAAATCAATAATCTGGAGAGTTTTTGTAAGATGTTTCTTCCATCAACCAATGAATAAACACATTGGTACTTTCCCATGATGAGTGAGTGCTTCAGGATCTCTTGCACTTACATGTGCAGCAGAGTACTGCAATGGAAGCATGCTGGACCCATAACCCAGAGGTAGGCAGATTGAAACTATCCTTTGTTATATGCATTTTTTTTTGTTAATTTAAGTAATCAAAACTGGGATTGATATTTTTGCTCTTTTATTTTTACTTAAAGTACAATAACTTTTACCATTTTAATTTGTTTTAATAGTATATTGACAGTATAGTTTTCTTTCAAAAATCCGCTTAATTTTCTTTACCCTATTATTAAAATGGTAATTGACAAAAAAAACTACATTGTCACCAGAAGAGCAATACAAAATGTACAAGTGATATATTAAAATCATCTTTCCAGCTTGAATTTCAAAGATGCATTGGGGCAACAATTTTGTGAGAAACATCTTCACCCTTAAATAAAGATTTTCGGAATTTCTTACCTGTGTGCTAATTAGATATCACCTTGTTTTCACATTAAACAGACTTCCACATGAGAAAGCAGCAAGGATGCAGTGGCGTTAATGTTTCCTGGTGTCAACTTGTATTATTTCAGTAGACATTGAAATGAGGATGCATCTTGCTGCCTTTCCAATGAAGCAAGTTTAATTTAGTAATAGGTGAAAAACCATCCCTACAAAGGTGTTAATCAGAGACTTGGCTTTGTGGACACTTTTCAGAGAACAAATTTGTTAGCATAAAAATAAAGCCAGAAAATGAAGAGCTGTTTAATCACGCAATTTGATTTTTTTGCCAGCATATTTCTTTTTCTCTGCAACCCACTGCTAAATTGTGCTTCCTAGATGTTTTTATAAAATCACTGAATCAAATCTAACTCTGATTACATCAGAGAAGGCCAGGTACCCTACACCATAACAGGGGGTATGAAATTTGACTTGTCTACTTAAATATCACCAAAATCTGATAACAAGGTCAATTGGTGGGATTGAACAACCAACCTTTTGGTTAATAGCCGTACATACTAACTGATTGCGCCACAGAGACACTTTGCAAAAGTTCATACTGACAAAGGCTAATAAGCATTCATCTAAAACGTTTCCTAGAAAAACTTTAAAATGTCAATTATCTGGAGAGTTTTTGTAAGATGTTTCTTCCATCAACCAACGAAGAAACACATTGGTACTTTCCCATGATGAGTGAGTGCTTCAGGATCTCTTGCACTTACATGTGCAGCAGAGTACTGCAATGGAAGCATGCTGGGCCCATAACCCAGAGGTAGGCAGATTGAAACTATCCTCTGCTATATGCATTTTTTTGTTTGTTAATTAAAGTAATCCAAAACTGGGATTGATATTTTGTCTCTTTTATTTTTACTTAAAGTACAATAACTTTTACCATTTTAATTTGTTTTAATAGTATATTGACAGTATTGTTTTCTTTCAAAAATCCACTTCATTTTCTTTACCCTATTATTAAAATGGTAATTGACAAAAACAAACTACATTGTCACCAGAAGAGCAATACAAAATGTACAAGTGATATATTAAAATCATCTTTCCAGCTATAATTTCAATGATGCATTGGGGCAACGATTTTGTGAGAAACATCTTCACCCTTAAATAAAGATTTTCTTAATTCCTTACCTGTGTGCTAATTAGATATCACCTTGTTTTCACATTAAACAGACTTCCACATGAGAAAGCAGCAAGGATGCAGTGGCGTTAATGTTTCCTGGTGTCAACCTGTATTATTTCAGTAGACATTGAAATGAGGATGCATCTTGCTGCCTTTCCAATGAAGCAAGTTTAATTTAGTAATAGGTGAAAAACCATCCTTACAAAGGTGTTAATCAGAGACTTGGCTTTGTGGACACTTTTCAGAGAACAAATTTGTTAGCATAAAAATAAAGCCAGAAAATAAAAAAACTGTTTAATCACTCAATTGGATTTTTCTGCCAGCATATTTTTTTTCTCTGCAACCCACTGCTAAATTGTGCTTCCAAGCTGTTTTTATAAAATCACTGAATCAAATCTAACTCTGATTACATCAGAGAAGGCCAAGTACCCTACACCATAACAGGGGGTTTGAAATTTTGACTTGTCTACTTAAAGATCACCAAAATCTGATAACAAGGTCAATTAGGTCCCTGGGTGGGATTGAACCACCAACCTTTTGGTTAATAGCCGTACATACTAACTGATTGCGCCACAGAGACACTTTGCAAAAGTCCATACTGACAAAGGCTAATAAGCATTCATCTAAAACGTTTCCTAGCAAAACTTTAAAAAGTCAATAATCTGGAGAGTTTTTGTAAGATGTTTCTTCCATCAACCAACGAAGAAACACATTGGTACTTTCCCATGATGAGTGAGTGCTTCAGGATCTCTTGCACTTACATGTGCAGCAGAGTACTGCAATGGAAGCATGCTGGACCCATAACCCAGAGGTAGGCAGATTGAAACTATCCTCTGCTGTATGCTTTTTTTTTTTGTTAATTAAAGTAATCCAAAACTGGGATTGATATTTTGTCTCTTTTATTTTTACTTAAAGTACAATAACTTTTACCATTTTAATTTTTTTTAATAGTATATTGACAGTATTGTTTTCTTTCAAAAATCCACTTCATTTTCTTTACCCTATTATTAAAATGGTAATTGACAAAAAAAACTACATTGTCACCAGAAGAGCAATACAAAATGTACAAGTGATATATTAAAATCATCTTTCCAGCTTGACTTTCAATGATGCATTGGGGCAACAATTTTGTGAGAAACATCTTCACCCTTAAATAAAGATTTTCGTAATTTCTTACCTGTGTGCTAATTAGATATCACCTTGTTTTCACATTAAACAGACTTCCACATGAGAAAGCAGCAAGGATGCAGTGGCGTTAATGTTTCCTGGTGTCAACCTGTATTATTTCAGTAGACATTGAAATGAGGATGCATCTTGCTGCCTTTCCAATGAAGCAAGTTTAATTTAGTAATAGGTGAAAAACCATCCTTACAAAGGTGTTAATCAGAGACTTGGCTTTGTGGACACTTTTCAGAGAACAAATTTGTTAGCATAAAAATAAAGCCAGAAAATGAAGAGCTGTTTAATCACGCAATTTGATTTTTTTGCCAGCATATTTCTTTTTCTCTGCAACCCACTGCTAAATTGTGCTTCCTAGATGTTTTTATAAAATCACTGAATCAAATCTAACTCTGATTACATCAGAGAAGGCCAGGTACCCTACACCATAACAGGGGGTATGAAATTTGACTTGTCTACTTAAAGATCACCAAAATCTGATAACAAGGTCAATTAGGTCCCTGGGTGGGATTGAACCACCAACCTTTTGGTTAATAGCCGTACATACTAACTGATTGCGCCACAGAGACACTTTGCAAAAGTTCATACTGACAAAGGCTAATAAGCATTCATCTAAAACGTTTCCTAGAAAAACTTTAAAAAGTCAATAATCAGGAGAGTTTTTGTAAGATGTTTCTTCCATCAACCAACGAAGAAACACATTGGTACTTTCCCATGATGAGTGAGTGCTTCAGGATCTCTTGCACTTACATGTGCAGCAGAGTACTGCAATGGAAGCATGCTGGGCCCATAACCCAGAGGTAGGCAGATTGAAACTATCCTCTGCTATATGCATTTTTTTGTTTGTTAATTAAAGTAATCCAAAACTGGGATTGATATTTTGTCTCTTTTATTTTTACTTAAAGTACAATAACTTTTACCATTTTAATTTGTTTTAATAGTATATTGACAGTATTGTTTTCTTTCAAAAATCCACTTCATTTTCTTTACCCTATTATTAAAATGGTAATTGACAAAAACAAACTACATTGTCACCAGAAGAGCAATACAAAATGTACAAGTGATATATTAAAATCATCTTTCCAGCTATAATTTCAATGATGCATTGGGGCAACGATTTTGTGAGAAACATCTTCACCCTTAAATAAAGATTTTCTTAATTCCTTACCTGTGTGCTAATTAGATATCACCTTGTTTTCACATTAAACAGACTTCCACATGAGAAAGCAGCAAGGATGCAGTGGCGTTAATGTTTCCTGGTGTCAACCTGTATTATTTCAGTAGACATTGAAATGAGGATGCATCTTGCTGCCTTTCCAATGAAGCAAGTTTAATTTAGTAATAGGTGAAAAACCATCCTTACAAAGGTGTTAATCAGAGACTTGGCTTTGTGGACACTTTTCAGAGAACAAATTTGTTAGCATAAAAATAAAGCCAGAAAATAAAAAACTGTTTAATCACTCAATTGGATTTTTCTGCCAGCATATTTTTTTTCTCTGCAACCCACTGCTAAATTGTGCTTCCTAGCTGTTTTTATAAAATCACTGAATCAAATCTAACTCTGATTACATCAGAGAAGGCCAAGTACCCTACACCATAACAGGGGGTTTGAAATTTTGACTAGTCTACTTAAAGATCACCAAAATCTGATAACAAGGTCAATTAGGTCCCTGGGTGGGATTGAACCACCAACCTTTTGGTTAATAGCCGTACATACTAACTGATTGCGCCACAGAGACACTTTGCAAAAGTCCATACTGACAAAGGCTAATAAGCATTCATCTAAAACGTTTCCTAGCAAAACTTTAAAAAGTCAATAATCTGGAGAGTTTTTGTAAGATGTTTCTTCCATCAACCAACGAAGAAACACATTGGTACTTTCCCATGATGAGTGAGTGCTTCAGGATCTCTTGCACTTACATGTGCAGCAGAGTACTGCAATGGAAGCATGCTGGACCCATAACCCAGAGGTAGGCAGATTGAAACTATCCTCTGCTGTATGCTTTTTTTTTTGTTAATTAAAGTAATCCAAAACTGGGATTGATATTTTGGCTCTTTTATTTTTACTTAAAGTACAATAACTTTTACCATTTTAATTTGTTTTAATAGTATATTGACAGTATTGTTTTCTTTCAAAAATCCACTTAATTTTATTTACCCTATTATTAAAATGGTAATTGACAAAAACAAACTACATTGTCACCAGAAGAGCAATACAAAATGTACAAGTGATATATTAAAATCATCTTTCCAGCTTGAATTTCAATGATGCATTGGGGCAACGATTTTGTGAGAAACATCTTCACCCTTAAATAAAGATTTTCTTAATTCCTTACCTGTGTGCTAATTAGATAATTAGATATCACCTTGTTTTCACATTAAACAGACTTCCACATGAGAAAGCAGCAAGGATGCAGTGGCGTTAATGTTTCCTGGTGTCAACCTGAATTATTTCAGTAGACATTGAAATGAGGATGCATCTTGCTGACAGCCAACATCCCGAAGGCGAGTATTGGAGGGAGGGTTAGGACCGGGGGAGGGGGTGTTAGGGAAGGCACTAGGGGGGGGGGGGTTAGTCCTAGCTGCCACCCCCTGAGGGTTAGCCCTATCCGCCACCCCCCCAGAGGGTTAGGATTAGGTATCATATTACTGCTGGAATCCCGAGCGCCGGATGCCATACCCAACCCCCTTTACTTTTTCAGGCATTTCTATCTCTCCTCTCTCTATGGTGTTCCGATTGCCCACTTTCCCTTGTGCTTTTCTCTCTCTCTCTCTCTCCTTTGTTTAGAGCATCAGTTTCTGTAGTCCACTTTATCCTTATTTTTTCCAGTGTTTCACTATCTCTCTGATGTAATGAGGATGTATGGTCTAGAGGGATCAGTAATGCATTGTACTGTATAGAGGCGTCAGGGATGTAGCGTAGGGTATAGAGGCGTCAGGGATGTAGCGTAGGTTATAGAGGCATCAGGAATGTAGCGTAGGGAATAGAGGCATCAGGGATGTAGCGTAGGGTATAGAGGCGTCAGGGATGTAGCATAGGGAATAGAGGCGTCAGGGATGTAGCGTAGGGAATAGAGGCATCAGGGATTTAGCTTAGGAAATATAGGCATCAGGGATGTACTAGCAGGTATATAGAGGTCAGTGTACTGTATAGAGGGTAGAGATGAGCGGGTTCGGCTCCTCGGAATCCGAACCCGCCCGAACTTCAGGTTTTTTTACACGGGGCCGAGCGACTCGGATCTTCCCGCCTTGCTCGGTTAACCCGAGCGCGCCCGAACGTCATCATCCCGCTGTCGGATTCTCGCGAGGCTCGTATTCTATCGCGAGACTCGGATTCTATATAAGGAGCCGCGCGTCGCCGCCATTTTCACACGTGCATTGAGATTGATAGGGAGAGGACGTGGCTGGCGTCCTCTCCGTTTAGACTAGAGTACTAGAGAGAGACACAAATTTTGGGGAGCATATTATTAGGAGGAGTACTACTTGCTGCTGATAGTGTGACCAGTGACCACCAGTTTAATTAATCCGTTCTCTGCCTGAAAAAAAACGATACACAGTGTGACACAGTCACATACCATATCTGTGCTCAGCCCAGTGTGCTGCATTATATGTAATACTGTATATCATTATCTGACTGTGCTGAGTGCTCACTGCTCACACAGCTTAATTGTGGGGGAGACTGGGGAGCAGTTATAGCAGGAGTACATATTTTAAGTACAGTGCACACTTTTGCTGCCAGAGTGCCACTGCCAGTGTGACTGACCAGTGACCACTGACCACCAGTATTGTGATTGTCTGCTGACCACCAGTATATTGTGATTGTCTGCCTGAAAAAGTTAAACACTCGTCGTGTGGTGTTTTTATAAACGCATTCTGCAGACAGTGTCCAGCAGGTCCGTCATTACATAATATATACCTGTCCGGCTGCAGTACTAGTGTGATATATATATATATTTTAATTTTATCTCACTATCATCCAGTCTATATTAGCAGCAGACACAGTACGGTAGTCCACGGCTGTAGCTACCTCTGTGTCGGCAGTCGCTCGTCCATCCATAATTGTATACCACCTACCCGTGGTTTTTTTTTTCTATCTTCTTGATACTAGTAGCTTACTTTAGGAGTCTGCAGTGCTGAGTCTGACAGACAGTGTCCAGCAGGTCCGTCATTACATAATATATACCTGTCCGGCTGCAGTACTAGTGTGATATATAATATATATATATTTTAATTTTATCTCATTATCATCCAGTCTATATTAGCAGCAGACACAGTACGGTAGTCCACGGCTGTAGCTACCTCTGTGTCGGCAGTCGCTCGTCCATCCATAATTGTATACCACCTACCCGTGTTTTTTCTTTTCTTCTATCTTCTTGATACTAGTAGCTTACTTTAGGAGTCTGCAGTGCTGACAGACAGTGTCCAGCAGGTCCGTCATTACATAATATATACCTGTCCGGCGCCAGTACTAGTGTGATATATATATATATATATATATTTTAATTTTATCTCATTATCATCCAGTCTATATTAGCAGCAGACACAGTACGGTAGTCCACGGCTGTAGTAGCTACCTCTGTGTCGGCAGTCGCTCGTCCATCCATAATTGTATACCACCTACCCGTGTTTTTTTTTTTTTCTATCTTCTTGATACTAGTAGCTTACTTTAGGAGTCTGCAGTGCTGACAGACAGTGTCCAGCAGGTCCGTCATTACATAATATATACCTGTCCGGCTGCAGTACTAGTGTGATATATATATATATTTTAATTTTATCTCATTATCATCCAGTCTATATTAGCAGCAGACACAGTACGGTAGTCCACGGCTGTAGCTACCTCTGTGTCGGCAGTCGCTCGTCCATCCATAATTGTATACCACCTACCCGTGTTTTTTTTTTTCTATCTTCTTGATACTAGTAGCTTACTTTAGGAGTCTGCAGTGCTGACAGACAGTGTCCAGCAGGTCCGTCATTACATAATATATACCTGTCCGGCTGCAGTACTAGTGTGATATATATATATATATATTTTAATTTTATCTCATTATCATCCAGTCTATATTAGCAGCAGACACAGTACGGTAGTCCACGGCTGTAGTTACCTCTGTGTCGGCAGTCGCTCGTCCATCCATAATTGTATACCACCTACCCGTGGTTTTTTTTTTTCTATCTTCTTGATACTAGTAGCTTACTTTAGGAGTCTGCAGTGCTGACAGACAGTGTCCAGAAGGTCCGTCATTACATAATATATACCTGTCCGGCTGCAGTACTAGTGTGATATATATATATATATTTTAATTTTATCTCATTATCATCCAGTCTATATTAGCAGCAGACACAGTACGGTAGTCCACGGCTGTAGCTACCTCTGTGTCGGCAGTCGCTCGTCATCCATAAGTATACTAGTATCCATCCATCTCCATTGTTTACCTGAGGTGCCTTTTAGTTGTGCCTATTAAAATATGGAGAACAAAAATGTTGAGGTTCCAAAAATAGGGAAAGATCAAGATCGACTTCCACCTCGTGCTGAAGCTGCTGCCACTAGTCATGGCCGAGACGATGAAATGCCAGCAACGTTGTCTGCCAAGGCCGATGCCCAATGTCATAGTACAGAGCATGTAAAATCCAAAACACCAAATATCAGTAAAAAAAGGACTCAAAAATCTAAAATAAAATTGTCGGAGGAGAAGCGTAAACTTGCCAATATGCCATTTACCACACGGAGTGGCAAGGAACGGCTGAGGCCCTGGCCTATGTTCATGGCTAGTGGTTCAGCTTCACATGAGGATGGAAGCACTCAGCCTCTCGCTAGAAAAATGAAAAGACTCAAGCTGGCAAAAGCACAGCAAAGAACTGTGCGTTCTTTGAAATCCCAAATCCACAAGGAGAGTCCAATTGTGTCGGTTGCGATGCCTGACCTTCCCAACACTGGACGTGAAGAGCATGCGCCTTCCACCATTTGCACGCCCCCTGCAAGTGCTGGAAGGAGCACCCGCAGTCCAGTTCCTGATAGTCAGATTGAAGATGTCAGTGTTGAAGTACACCAGGATGAGGAGGATATGGGTGTTGCTGGCGCTGGGGAGGAAATTGACCAGGAGGATTCTGATGGTGAGGTGGTTTGTTTAAGTCAGGCACCCGGGGAGACACCTGTTGTCCGTGGGAGGAATATGGCCATTGACATGCCTGGTGAAAATACCCCAAAAATCAGCTCTTCGGTGTGGAAGTATTTCAACAGAAATGCGGACAACAGGTGTCAAGCCGTGTGTTGCCTTTGTCAAGCTGTAATAAGTAGGGGTAAGGACGTTAACCACCTCGGAACATCCTCCCTTATACGTCACCTGCAGCGCATTCATAATAAGTCAGTGACAAGTTCAAAAACTTTGGGCGACAGCGGAAGCAGTCCACTGACCAGTAAATCCCTTCCTCTTGTAACCAAGCTCACGCAAACCACCCCACCAACTCCCTCAGTGTCAATTTCCTCCTTCCCCAGGAATGCCAATAGTCCTGCAGGCCATGTCACTGGCAATTCTGACGAGTCCTCTCCTGCCTGGGATTCCTCCGATGCATCCTTGCGTGTAACGCCTACTGCTGCTGGCGCTGCTGTTGTTGCTGCTGGGAGTCGATGGTCATCCCAGAGGGGAAGTCGTAAGCCCACTTTTACTACTTCCACCAAGCAATTGACTGTCCAACAGTCCTTTGCGAGGAAGATGAAATATCACAGCAGTCATCCTGTTGCAAAGCGGATAACTGAGGCCTTGACAACTATGTTGGTGTTAGACGTGCGTCCGGTATCCGCCGTTAGTTCACAGGGAACTAGACAATTTCTTGAGGTAGTGTGCCCCCGTTACCAAATACCATCTAGGTTCCACTTCTCTAGGCAGGCGATACCGAGAATGTACACGGACGTCAGAAAAAGACTCACCAGTGTCCTAAAAAATGCAGTTGTACCCAATGTCCATTTAACCACGGACATGTGGACAAGTGGAGCAGGGCAGGGTCAGGACTATATGACTGTGACAGCCCACTGGGTAGATGTATGGACTCCCGCCGCAAGAACAGCAGCGGCGGCACCAGTAGCAGCATCTCGCAAACGCCAACTCTTTCCTAGGCAGGCTACGCTTTGTATCACCGGTTTCCAGAATACGCACACAGCTGAAAACCTCTTACGGCAACTGAGGAAGATCATCGCGGAATGGCTTACCCCAATTGGACTCTCCTGTGGATTTGTGGCATCGGACAACGCCAGCAATATTGTGTGTGCATTAAATATGGGCAAATTCCAGCACGTCCAATGTTTTGCACATACCTTGAATTAGAGATGAGCGGGTTCGGTTCCTCGGAATCCGAACCCGCCCGAACTTCAGCTTTTTTTACACGGATCCGAGCGACTCGGATCTTCCCGCCTTGCTCGGTTAACCCGAGCGCGCCCGAACGTCATCATGACGCTGTCGGATTCTCGCGAGGCTCGGATTCTATCGCGAGACTCGGATTCTATATAAGGAGCCGCGCGTCGCCGCCATTTTCACACGTGCATTGAGATTGATAGGGAGAGGACGTGGCTGGCGTCCTCTCCATTTAGATTAGGGTTGAGAGAGAGAGAGAGAGATTGACCTGAGGCTGTGATACTGTAGAAGAGAGTGCAGAGTTTAGTGACTGACGACCACAGTGACCACCAGACAGTGCAGTTGTTTGTTTTATTTAATATATCCGTTCTCTGCCTGAAAAAAACGATACACACAGTGACTCAGTCACATACCATATCTGTGTGCACTGCTCAGCCCAGTGTGCTGCATCAATGTATATATATATCTGACTGTGCTCAGCTCACACAGCTTATAATTGTGGGGGAGACTGGGGAGCACTGCAGTGCCAGTTATAGGTTATAGCAGGAGCCAGGAGTACATAATATTATATTAAAATTAAACAGTGCACACTTTTGCTGCAGGAGTGCCACTGCCAGTGTGACTAGTGACCAGTGACCTGACCACCAGTATATATAATATTAGTAGTATACTATCTCTTTATCAACCAGTCTATATTAGCAGCAGACACAGTACAGTGCGGTAGTTCACGGCTGTGGCTACCTCTGTGTCGGCACTCGGCAGCCCGTCCATAATTGTATATACCACCTAACCGTGGTTTTTTTTTCTTTCTTTATAGTCATACTAGTTACGAGTATACTATCTCTTTATCAACCAGTCTATATTAGCAGCAGACACAGTACAGTGCGGTAGTTCACGGCTGTGGCTACCACTGTGTCGGCACTCGGCAGCCCGTCCATAATTGTATATACCACCTAACCGTGGTTTTTTTTTCTTTCTTTATACATACATACTAGTTACGAGTATACTATCTCTTTATCAACCAGTCTATATTAGCAGCAGACACAGTACAGTGCGGTAGTTCACGGCTGTGGCTACCTCTGTGTCGGCACTCGGCAGCCCGTCCATAATTGTATATACCACCTAACCGTGGTTTTTTTTTCTTTCTTTATACATACATACTAGTTACGAGTATACTATCTCTTTATCAACCAGTCTATATATTAGCAGCAGACACAGTACAGTGCGGTAGTTCACGGCTGTGGCTACCTCTGTGTCAGCTCAGCCAATTGCTGCGCGAACTACAGGTCATGCTGGAGGTATTCAGCGTGCCTATCGCACCAGAAAAACTGAGGGCCCAAGACAGTTTTAGCATCCAAGGGTTCAAAGCATCGATGTTGGCATACAATAGGAGGCTAGGAAGGTTTTTCCTAACTAACTGCTTTGAAGCGTTGGGCCACGGTCTGCCGGCAGCGGAGATGCATAGAGGCAGCTGGTTCCCGAGGGTTCGTAACCATTGAGGTTCGCATTTAGCGTGCTACTGGTTTTGTTAGCAGAAGTCAATGGAAATGCAGCAGGATCCAATGGGGGGCAACCATTGATGTTAGCATCAGATGTTAGGAGGATAGAACCGTTTGCCTCTTCTAGCTATTTCTCGTGAGTTAGGCCCGGGCGGGGGCAGGGAGATAAGCTGCGACAGCATGAAATTTATCACTGCGGTTTCTTAGTCAGGAACAGTGCAAGGCACATTCAGAAACAGCCAGGGCACCTGGTCAGGTTTGGCAGTTTGGTGACATTTGAAGCACAGGCAGCTGGCAGAGATGCAGGAATCAGGGAGTGTCCAGCAGGGGCCAAAGCAGTTTATCTGGCCAAGAAGCTGGCCGGGAGAAGGCGGCATGATGGTGGCCGTCAACAGGCGGGCTGGCGGCATAAGGGGCCACAGGCTGGCCAGCTTGTATGGCGAAGCCAGACAGAGGAACAAGGGAGCCAAGTGCCAGCAAGCGAGGAGGGGGCTGGCGGCAGGGCGCCTGCGCAGCAGCATCAAGTTCAGTGTGAATCAAATACTTGAACTGGCAGGTTGGGAACCAGGGCAGTCGGAGTGTGTCCCCTTCCCCCCCCCCCCCCCCATCCCGGGTAAGGAAACTGGACTCCCGCAGGAGAGAGCGCGGCGGTGCCAAGTAATGGGAATCCCACCCACCCCTTTTTTGAATGTATAATTTCTACATTATGCCAATCAATGAGCTAACCAAGGATGTGGCGATAGTAGATGTGTTCTCAGTAGCAGAGGCCATGGGAATATGGGCCCACAGGATGGCCAACAGGAATATCCAATTATGCTACAGGAGTGTGAGGGGAGTGCAGGTGGTAAACAAGCAGCGTGCATCACCCCGCCGGTAGGCAAACTGCTTAGAAGGCTAGCGTTGGTGCCACAGTATCACGATCAGGACAAAGTCCATTCAAGAGGACAGTAGGATACGGAAAAAGTATGCGACTCTGGAAAAGGCACCAGTTCCAATCTACGGGGAGGGTAAGCCCTGACCCCTCCCCTCCCAAAAAACAGCAGAGTACAGTCGAGCAACACGTGACTGCAGCAGCCATGTTGGTAGCTGGACACATCCAGCTGCCCAGGGACAATTGTCAGGTCATAATATGGTGCTCGATCGCTTGGGACTGAGGCTGCAATATCAGCAGCTAGAAAGGGATGCTAGGTAGAGGATTACAGCATTCGGGCGGAGTGCAATATTTACATAGCAGGCGACAGGTCCGCACCAAAGGTCCTGTGGCATGATTGCAAGGGGCTTTAGCGGTAGCGGTACAGGCAGAAAAAGGAGGTTATTGCTATACCTACGGGAGGCGACCTTAGGAGAGTCCCTGGACCTAATCGGTTATAAGGGGGGACCAGGATCGTGGGAAAAGAGTAAGGGCATGCTGCAAAATGGTTTACGGTGCACCATGACTCCAGGTTGCCTTGGCAGGGAGCCTGGAGAGGAGCGGGCTGAGAGGGAGCCCAGAAAAAAATAGGGGGTGCAGCCGTAAAATGAGGTGCAGCGCTGCCAGGAATGCAAAGGGGCGTACCGCACAAAGACATCAGAAATAAAACATAGGGCAGGTACAGGGGGGTCAGGAGGCATTTGTCAGATACTGGCACTGACAAGTAAAATAACCCGAGGCAGGAAGTGCAAGAAGGCAGAGGGGTAGGGCGGGTTGCAGGGTGGGGGCTTCGGTGCTCAGGCATGTCTGAGAACCTTGTGTGGCGGGAAAAAGCGGTGCGCAAGGCATGGTGAAGGGGGGAGCCAGCTGAGGTATGCAGATTCACCCTCGGTGAATGGACGCACGCCCGGCTCCAGCCGTGGACGGTTGGGCCCGTGGGCTGCACGCCAGGCGAGCGTGATATGCACCACAGGGGCTGGTTCCCAAGGGGGGCGTTGCCGCGGTGCCTACTGGGTAGGCAGGGCACGCCCCAGGAAAAATGGAATGAGTGGGTAACACATTCCACCTTGCCCACCACTTTCTGTCCATGCCCTGCAACCTAGTAAGGTGGTATATTAATAAACTGTGGCCAGTGATTTTACCCAAAGCTGGCACTGCAGTAGTGCTCCCCAGTCTCCCCCACAATTATAAGCTGTGTGAGCTGAGCAGTCAGACAGATATATATAATATTATATATAGATAATAGATGATGCAGCACACTGGCCTGAGCCTGAGCAGTGCACACAGATATGGTATGTGACTGACTGAGTCACTGTGTGTATCTCTTTTTTCAGGCAGAGAACGGATATATTAAATAAACTGCACTGTGTGTCTGGTGGTCACTCACTATATAATATATTATGTACTCCTGGCTCCTGCTATAACCTATAACTGGCACTGCAGTAGTGCTCCCCAGTCTCCCCCACAATTATAAGCTGTGTGAGCTGAGCAGTCAGACAGATATATATAATATTATATATAGATAATAGATGATGCAGCACACTGGCCTGAGCCTGAGCAGTGCACACAGATATGGTATGTGACTGACTGAGTCACTGTGTGTATCGCTTTTTTCAGGCAGAGAACGGATATATTAAATAAACTGCACTGTGTGTCTGGTGGTCACTCACTATATAATATATTATGTACTCCTGGCTCCTGCTATAACCTATAACTGGCACTGCAGTAGTGCTCCCCAGTCTCCCCCACAATTATAAGCTGTGTGAGCTGAGCAGTCAGACAGATATATATAATATTATATATAGATAATAGATGATGCAGCACACTGGCCTGAGCCTGAGCAGTGCACACAGATATGGTATGTGACTGAGTCACTGTGTGCTGTGTATCGCTTTTTTCAGGCAGAGAACGGATTATAAAGTAAACTGCACTGTCCTCACTAGTAAACTCTCTCCACTCAGTCTCTACACTTCTACAGTAACAGTACTCCTCCTAGTCAGCTCCAGTAAATCTCTCTCAGTCTCTTATAATCTAAATGGAGAGGACGCCAGCCACGTCCTCTCCCTATCAATCTCAATGCACGTGTGAAAATGGCGGCGACGCGCGGCTCCTTATATAGAATCCGAGTCTCGCGATAGAATCCGAGCCTCGCGAGAATCCGACAGCGTCATGATGACGTTCGGGCGCGCTCGGGTTAACCGAGCAAGGCGGGAAGATCCGAGTCTGCTCGGACCCGTGAAAAAAACCATGAAGTTCTGGCGGGTTCGGATTCAGAGAAACCGAACCCGCTCATCTCTAATACTAACACCGTTCTCTTGATGCATTCCATTTTGAAACATTGGGGCAGATCTATTAAGCCTGGTGAACTGATAAAGTGCAAGGTGATAAAGTACCAGCCAGTCAGCTCCTAACTGTCATTTTTCAAACCCAGCCTGTGACATGGCAATTAGGAGCTGATTGGCTGGTACTTTATCACCATGCAAATTATCATTTCACCAGGTTTAATAAATCGGCTGCTTACTCATTTATGTACGAGTAGTTAGAAGTAGAAGAACTCTAACAGAAACCACTAAGCTCATCTACAGCCACACCACACTGTATATGCCCAATATCACCTGATTTTAGGCCTGGTTTGTTCTTGGATGTGAGACCACCTGGGAATACCAGGTGCTGTAGGTAGTTTTATACTACCAACACCGTTCTCTTGATGCATTATATTTTGAAACTTATTCATTGATGTACCAGTAGTTAGAAGTAGAAGTTAGAAACAGCAAAAATCATCTACAGCCGCATCACACTGGATATGTCCAATCTCATCTGATGTTGGAAGCTAAGCAGTGTTGTGCCTGGTTAGTTTTTGGATTTCAGGTCCTGCCTTCTGGTTTGGCCATGGCACCTCGGAAATTCACCAAGGTCATGGCCGTGATGACGACCCTTCACCATCGGTGGACCAGGGAGGAATCTCTCCTCCCGATAAACATTCTGGAATTGCGGGCAGTGTTCAATTCATTGACACTGGCCCTGCCTCTAGTACAGAACAGGCCTGTTCAAGTACAATCGGACAACGACACCACGGTAGTGTACACAAATCATCAAGGCGGCACTCGAAATTGCATGGCAAAGCTGGAAGTATCAAAAATCCTCAGTTGGGTAGAACGTCATCTGCCAGCAATATCGGCAGTGTTCATTCCCGGAGTCCTCAACTGGGAAGCGGATTTCCTCAGTCGTCAGTACGTTCACGCTGGAGAGTGGAGAGGCCGCAGCAGAAATGTCTGCACTGGTGTCAGTAGGTGACTGAGGCAGGGATGACTGGGAGATAGTGGGTGACTGAAGCATGTATGACTGGGAGATAGTGGGTGACTGAGGCCGGGGTGACTGGGAGATAGTCAGTGACTAAGGCAGGGGTGATAGGGATATAGTGGATGACTGTGGCAGGGGTGACAGGGACAGTAGGAGACTGAGGCAGGGGTGACAGGGATAGTGGGTGACTGAGGCAGGGGTGATAGGGTGACAGTGGGTGACTGAGGCAGAGGTGACAGGGATAGTGGGTGACTGAGGTAGGGGTGATATGGAGATAGTGGTTGACTGAGGCAGGGGTGACAGAGATAGTGGGTGACTAAAGCAGGGGTGACTGGTATAGTGGGTGACTGAGGCAGGGGTCGCAGGTATAGTGGTTAACTGAGGCAGCGGTGACTGGGAGATAGTGGGTAACTGGGGCAGGGGTGACAGGGAAAGTGTGTGACTCAGGCAGGGGTGATAGGGAGATAGTGGGCAGCAGATCACTGCCTCGCTGACAGCAGCACATCCCTGCTTCACTGACAGCAGCACATCCCTGCCTCATTGACAGCAGCACATACCTGCCTCACTTATAGCAGCACATCCCTGCCTCACTGGCAGCAGCAGATCCCTGCCTCACTGGCAGCAGCAGATCACTGCTTCACTGACATCAGCACATCCCTGCCTCACTGGCAGCAGCAGATCCCTGCCTTACTGACAGCTGTATTCAGACCTGATCTCTGCTGTGCATATTCACACAACAGGAGATCAGGTCTGAAGTGTGTGTGTGTGTGCTGGTGCCGCAGTGCACCTGCACATGCCAGAGATGCGATCAGCATCTCTGCCCAGTGAGCGCCTCTGCCAACACATACTTATCTTGCATATGAGATCTCTTGATCATGAAGATAGTTCTCACAGGGTGAGGTTCATCCATTACATTTTAAAGTAGGAAGGTACAAATTACATATTCAAATTACATATATGTGCTGGATTCAAATGTTTTCCCCCCTTCCTTTCTCAATTGTGCCCATCAGCAGCTATTCTAATGTTGCTGCCAATGGGTGTGACACATTCATTTCTTCTGTGGGGTACACTGGACTCCGCAAGGATTCACATTGTGGTGTAGAGTAGGATCTTGATCTGAGGCACCAACAGGCTCAAAGCTTTTGACTGTTCCCAAGATGCTCAGCGCCCCCTGCTCTATAACCTCGCTTCCATGAACAGGGAGCTCAGTTTGTAGTTGGTGCCTTCAGTAGCAGGACACTTAACAGGGGGCTGCCTCAGGCAGCCTATACTTAGCTATTAATTTTGACAAGAAAAGAAGAACTTTTTTTATAAGAATGTACAAGGGCTGCAGCAGGCTAGGTCTAATAGACATCTTTACTGCAGCTCCGTCACTCCCAGCGGCGCAGTATACTCCCGTGCCCTGGTTGCTGGGTCACTGCAGCGGAGGCTCCGGTTTCTTCCTAAGGTCAGTCACACACACACCGCCCTCCGGGATCACGAGGCCGCTGATGAAAGGGAGGTAAGGGGCTTCTGTGCCCACACTATACCGTGATCCAGCATGGCTGTAGGGGGCGGGCCGTGTGCGCACTGGCGTGGACACTGATTACTGGGCAGCCGCTCCACTAGCCACCAGGGACAGTTAAGGAGCACAGCTCTGGGGGGTTTTCTCCTATATTAACCCCATTTTGTACTACCTGCAGTGCATTGTGATAGGTAATAGAGCCTGATTCAGGTTGGATTGCAATCACAATAAGCAATTCAACTGCAAAAATTGCTAAGAGCATACGCATGCGCCTGCATTTTCTGTGACTGTCAATCGGTGCGGGGGGGGGGTCAGCAACACTCCATTTCAAAGTCGGAGATGGAGCGGTGCGGGGGCAGGGCTTCAACGGAGAAACAGGAGGCGTGGTCAGAGCGGCTGCATGACATCACATGCAGCCGTTGCGATCACAAAAATGGTGGCGGCTTCCTGCGCACACGTACAGTCTGCACCAACAGGAGGCTAACCCATTTTTTATGATCACGCTGAACTGCACTGGGACTGCAATTTCAGCGTGGTCAAGAAGGGAGGCGGCATGCTGGGTGGCCATGCCCTGTGATGGGTGGCCCCAGCATGCGAACCAAAGGATTGCAAATTCTGTTACTTAGCAGAATTTGCAGTTATAGGTTATAGCAGGAGCCAGGAGTACATAATATATTATATAGTGAGTGACCACCAGACACACAGTGCAGTTTATTTAATATATCCGTTCTCTGCCTGAAAAAAGCGATACACACAGTGACTCAGTCAGTCACATACCATATCTGTGTGCACTGCTCAGGCTCAGGCCAGTGTGCTGCATCATCTATTATCTATATATAATATTATATATATCTGTCTGACTGCTCAGCTCACACAGCTTATAATTGTGGGGGAGACTGGGGAGCACTACTGCAGTGCCAGTTATAGGTTATAGCAGGAGCCAGGAGTACATAATATATTATATAGTGAGTGACCACCAGACACACAGTGCAGTTTATTTAATATATCCGTTCTCTGCCTGAAAAAAGCGATACACACAGTGACTCAGTCAGTCACATACCATATCTGTGTGCACTGCTCAGGCTCAGGCCAGTGTGCTGCATCATCTATATATATTATATATCTGTCTGACTGCTCAGCTCACACAGCTTATAATTGTGGGGGAGACTGGGGAGCACTACTGCAGTGCCAGTTATAGGTTATAGCAGGAGCCAGGAGTACATATTATATTAAAATTAAACAGTGCACACTTTTGCTGCAGGAGTGCCACTGCCAGTGTGACTGACCAGTGACCTGACCACACTGACCACCAGTATAGTTAGTAGTATACTTATATTGTGATTGCCTGAAAAAGTTAAACACTCGTCGTGTGACTTCACTTGTGTGTTTTTTTTTTTTTATTCTATAAAAATAAAACTCATTCTGCTGACAGACAGTGTCCAGCAGGTCCGTCATTATATAATATATAATATATACCTGTCCGGCTGCAGTAGTGATATATATATATTTTTTATATCATTTATCATCCAGTCGCAGCAGACACAGTACGGTAGTTCACGGCTGTGGCTACCTCTGTGTCTCTGCACTCGGCAGGCAGTCCGTCCATAATTGTAATACCACCTAACCGTGGATTTTTTCCATTCTTCTTTATACATACATAGTTACATAGACATCTTCTCTTTATCAACCAGTCTATATTAGCTGCAGACACAGTACAGTACGGTAGTTCACGGCTGTGGCTACCTCTGTGTCTGCACTCGGCAGGCAGTCCGTCCATAATTGTATACCACCTAACCGTGGTTTTTTTTCATTCTTCTTTATACATACATAGTTACATAGACATCTTCTCTTTATCAACCAGTCTATATTAGCTGCAGACACAGTACAGTACGGTAGTTCACGGCTGTGGCTACCTCTGTGTCTGCACTCGGCAGGCAGTCCGTCCATAATTGTATACCACCTAACCGTGGATTTTTTTCAGTCTTCTTTATACATACATAGTTACATAGACATCTTCTCTTTATCAACCAGTCTATATTAGCTGCAGACACAGTACAGTACGGTAGTTCACGGCTGTGGCTACCTCTGTGTCTGCAGTCGGCAGGCAGTCCATAATTGTATACTAGTATCCATCTCCATTGTTTACCTGAGGTGCCTTTTAGTTGTGCCTATTAAAATATGGAGAACAAAAATGTTGAGGTTCCAAAATTAGGGAAAGATCAAGATCCACTTCCACCTCGTGCTGAAGCTGCTGCCACTAGTCATGGCCGAGACGATGAAATGCCAGCAACGTCGTCTGCCAAGGCCGATGCCCAATGTCATAGTACAGAGCATGTCAAATCCAAAACACCAAATATCAGAAAAAAAAGGACTCCAAAACCTAAAATAAAATTGTCGGAGGAGAAGCGTAAACTTGCCAATATGCCATTTACCACACGGAGTGGCAAGGAACGGCTGAGGCCCTGGCCTATGTTCATGGCTAGTGGTTCAGCTTCACATGAGGATGGAAGCACTCAGCCTCTCGCTAGAAAAATGAAAAGACTCAAGCTGGCAAAAGCAGCACAGCAAAGAACTGTGCATTCTTCGAAATCCCAAATCCACAAGGAGAGTCCAATTGTGTCGGTTGCGATGCCTGACCTTCCCAACACTGGACGTGAAGAGCATGCGCCTTCCACCATTTGCACGCCCCCTGCAAGTGCTGGAAGGAGCACCCGCAGTCCAGTTCCTGATAGTCAGATTGAAGATGTCAGTGTTGAAGTACACCAGGATGAGGAGGATATGGGTGTTGCTGGCGCTGGGGAGGAAATTGACCAGGAGGATTCTGATGGTGAGGTGGTTTGTTTAAGTCAGGCACCCGGGGAGACACCTGTTGTCCGTGGGAGGAATATGGCCGTTGACATGCCAGGTGAAAATACCAAAAAAATCAGCTCTTCGGTGTGGAGGTATTTCACCAGAAATGCGGACAACAGGTGTCAAGCCGTGTGTTCCCTTTGTCAAGCTGTAATAAGTAGGGGTAAGGACGTTAACCACCTCGGAACATCCTCCCTTATACGTCACCTGCAGCGCATTCATAATAAGTCAGTGACAAGTTCAAAAACTTTGGGTGACAGCGGAAGCAGTCCACTGACCAGTAAATCCCTTCCTCTTGTAACCAAGCTCACGCAAACCACCCCACCAACTCCCTCAGTGTCAATTTCCTCCTTCCCCAGGAATGCCAATAGTCCTGCAGGCCATGTCACTGGCAATTCTGACGAGTCCTCTCCTGCCTGGGATTCCTCCGATGCATCCTTGCGTGTAACGCCTACTGCTGCTGGCGCTGCTGTTGTTGCCGCTGGGAGTCGATGGTCATCCCAGAGGGGAAGTCGTAAGCCCACTTGTACTACTTCCAGTAAGCAATTGACTGTTCAACAGTCCTTTGCGAGGAAGATGAAATATCACAGCAGTCATCCTACTGCAAAGCGGATAACTGAGGCCTTGACAACTATGTTGGTGTTAGACGTGCGTCCGGTATCCGCCGTTAGTTCACAGGGAACTAGACAATTTATTGAGGCAGTGTGCCCCCGTTACCAAATACCATCTAGGTTCCACTTCTCTAGGCAGGCGATACCGAGAATGTACACGGACGTCAGAAAAAGACTCACCAGTGTCCTAAAAAATGCAGTTGTACCCAATGTCCACTTAACCACGGACATGTGGACAAGTGGAGCAGGGCAGGGTCAGGACTATATGACTGTGACAGCCCACTGGGTAGATGTATGGACTCCCGCCGCAAGAACAGCAGCGGCGGCACCAGTAGCAGCATCTCGCAAACGCCAACTCTTTCCTAGGCAGGCTACGCTTTGTATCACCGCTTTCCAGAATACGCACACAGCTGAAAACCTCTTACGGCAACTGAGGAAGATCATCGCGGAATGGCTTACCCCAATTGGACTCTCCTGTGGATTTGTGGCATCGGACAACGCCAGCAATATTGTGTGTGCATTAAATATGGGCAAATTCCAGCACGTCCCATGTTTTGCACATACCTTGAATTTGGTGGTGCAGAATTTTTTAAAAAACGACAGGGGCGTGCAAGAGATGCTGTCGGTGGCCAGAAGAATTGCGGGACACTTTCGGCGTACAGGCACCACGTACAGAAGACTGGAGCACCACCAAAAACTACTGAACCTGCCCTGCCATCATCTGAAGCAAGAAGTGGTAACGAGGTGGAATTCAACCCTCTATTTGCTTCAGAGGTTGGAGGAGCAGCAAAAGGCCATTCAAGCCTATACAATTGAGCACGATATAGTAGGTGGAATGCACCTGTCTCAAGCGCAGTGGAGAATGATTTCAACGTTGTGCAAGGTTCTGATGCCCTTTGAACTTGCCACACGTGAAGTCAGTTCAGACACTGCCAGCCTGAGTCAGGTCATTCCCCTCATCAGGCTTTTGCAGAAGAAGCTGGAGACATTGAAGGAGGAGCTAACACGGAGCGATTCCGCTAGGCATGTGGGACTTGTGGATGGAGCCCTTAATTCGCTTAACAAGGATTCACGGGTGGTCAATCTGTTGAAATCAGAGCACTACATTTTGGCCACCGTGCTCGATCCTAGATTTAAAGCCTACCTTGGATCTCTCTTTCCGGCAGACACAAGTCTGCTGGGGTTGAAAGACCTGCTGGTGACAAAATTGTCAAGTCAAGCGGAACGCGACCTGTCAACATCTCCTCCTTCACATTCTCCCGCAACTGGGGGTGCGAGGAAAAGGCTCAGAATTCCGAGCCCACCCGCTGGCGGTGATGCAGGGCAGTCTGGAGCGACTGCTGATGCTGACATCTGGTCCGGACTGAAGGACCTGACAACGATTACGGACATGTCGTCTACTGTCACTGCATATGATTCTCTCAACATTGATAGAATGGTGGAGGATTATATGAGTGACCGCATCCAAGTAGGCACGTCACACAGTCCGTACTTATACTGGCAGGAAAAAGAGGCAATTTGGAGGCCCTTGCACAAACTGGCTTTATTCTACCTAAGTTGCCCTCCCACAAGTGTGTACTCCGAAAGAGTGTTTAGTGCCGCCGCTCACCTTGTCAGCAATCGGCGTACGAGGTTACATCCAGAAAATGTGGAGAAGATGATGTTCATTAAAATGAATTATAATCAATTCCTCCGCGGAGACATTGACCAGCAGCAATTGCCTCCACAAAGTACACAGGGAGCTGAGATGGTGGATTCCAGTGGGGACGAATTGATAATCTGTGAGGAGGGGGATGTACACGGTGATATATCGGAGGGTGAAGATGAGGTGGACATTTTGCCTCTGTAGAGCCAGTTTGTGCAATGAGAGATTAATTGCTTCTTTTTTGGGGGGGGTCCAAACCAACCCGTCATATCAGTCACAGTCGTGTGGCAGACCCTGTCACTGAAATGATGGGTTGGTTAAAGTGTGCATGTCCTGTTTTGTTTATACAACATAAGGGTGGGTGGGAGGGCCCAAGGACAATTCCATCTTGCACCTCTTTTTTCTTTTCTTTTTCTTTGCATCATGTGCTGATTGGGGAGGGTTTTTTGGAAGGGCCATCCTGCGTGACACTGCAGTGCCACTCCTAGATGGGCCCGGTGTTTGTGTCGGCCACTAGGGTCGCTAATCTTACTCACACAGTCAGCTACCTCATTGCGCCTCTTTTTTTCTTTGCGTCATGTGCTGTTTGGGGAGGGTTTTTTGGAAGGGACATCCTGCGTGACACTGCAGTGCCACTCCTAGATGGGCCCGGTGTTTGTGTCGGCCACTAGGGTCGCTAATCTTACTCACACAGCTACCTCATTGCGCCTCTTTTTTTCTTTGCGTCATGTGCTGTTTGGGGAGGGTTTTTTGGAAGGGACATCCTGCGTGACACTGCAGTGCCACTCCTAGATGGGCCCGGTGTTTGTGTCTTCTTCTGCACTAGGGTCGCTAATCTTACTCACACAGCTACCTCATTGCGCCTCATTTTTTCTTTGCGTCATGTGCTGTTTGGGGAGGGTTTTTTGGAAGGGACATCCTGCGTGACACTGCAGTGCCACTCCTAGATGGGCCCGGTGTTTGTGTCGGCCACTAGGGTCGCTAATCTTACTCACACAGCTACCTCATTGCGCCTCTTTTTTTCTTTGCGTCATGTGCTGTTTGGGGAGGGTTTTTTGGAAGGGACATCCTGCGTGACACTGCAGTGCCACTCCTAGATGGGCCCGGTGTTTGTGTCGGCCACTAGGGTCGCTTATCTTACTCACACAGCGACCTCGGTGCAAATTTTAGGACTAAAAATAATATTGTGAGGTGTGAGGTATTCAGAATAGACTGAAAATGAGTGTAAATTATGGTTTTTGAGGTTAATAATACTTTGGGATCAAAATGACCCCCAAATTCTATGATTTAAGCTGTTTTTTAGTGTTTTTTGAAAAAAACACCCGAATCCAAAACACACCCGAATCCGACAAAAAAAATTCGGTGAGGTTTTGCCAAAACGCGTTCGAACCCAAAACACGGCCGCGGAACCGAACCCAAAACCAAAACACAAAACCCGAAAAATTTCAGGCGCTCATCTCTAGTTAGTATTGAAAAAATACACACAGCTCCTGGTATTTCCTTGTGGTCTCCCATCCAAGTACTAAAACCAGGACCAACACTGCTCAGCTTCCATGATCAGGAGAGATTGGGCAAATCCAGTGTGCTGTGGCTGTAGATGAGCTGGTGGTTTCTGTTACAGCTCTTCTACTTCTAACTTCTGGTACATAAAAGAATACATGTAAAAATTAAATGTACCAAGAAAATGGTGTTGGTAGTTTAAAAACACCTAAAGAATCTGATACTACCAAGCAGTCTCCCATCCATGTATTAACAAAGTCCAATACTGCTTTGCTTCAAAAATCAAATGAGATTGGGCATATCCAGTGTGGTGTGGCTTTAGATAAGCTTTGTGGTTTCTGTTAGAGCTCTTCTACTTCTAACTACTGGTACATTAATGAATATCTATAAGGTTGTAGTTTATCCAATATGCCTTTACTACCTTACCTTTCAACCCCCCCTCCCTCCCCTCTTCTCCTTATAGCTTCCTTAGTTCTCTCCTCCTCGTGTGTGCGTTATTTGTTTTCTCATACGTCCTAGAGGATGCTGGGGTCACATTAAGAACCATGGGGTATAGACGGGATCCGCAGGAGACATGGGCACTTTAAGACTTTCAAAGGGTGTGAACTGTCTCCTCCCTCTATGCCCCTCCTCCAGACTCCAGTTTTAGTATTGTGCGCAGTGATACTGGATGCACTACAGGGGAGCTCTACTGAGTTTCTCTGAAAAGACTTGTTAGTTTTTTTTATTTTCAGGGAGGCTGCTGGCAACAGTCTCCCTGCTTCGTGGGACTTAGGGGAGAGAAGTATGACCAACTTCTAGTGAGTTCAATGGCTCTGCTTCAGGCTGACAGGACACCATTAGCTCCTGAGGGTGCTGATCGCTGGGTACGCCTAGATGCACACTCCCGAAGCCTGCCGTCACCCCCTTACAGAGCCAGAAGACAGGTGAGTAGCAGAAGAACAGAGACTTCTTCTTCAGTGACGGCATTCTGAGGTACCGAGCAGCGAGCGGAACGCTGCGCGCCATGCTCACACACAAACACAGGCACTGCAGGGTGCAGGGCACAGGGGGGGGGGGGGGGCACCCTGGGCAGCATAAATTCCTCACAAAAGGCTGGAAAAAGTGGACATTAGTGCCTGGGCACTGTCCTTACCCCACTAGCGTAATTAATTATTTCTGAGCGGGACAGATACGCGCCATTACAGCGGCGGGGCTTCTTCCTCACCTCACCAGAACATCTTTAGAGCATTACAAGTCTATCACTATAGAGTTTATTATTTCCCAGACTGTGTACTTTTGGCGCTGGATTGTGAGCTGAAAAATCCTCTGTGTCCCTCTGACAGATTTACTGACGGTCTGTCCCCCATAAGCCGGT
Source organism: Pseudophryne corroboree (assembly GCF_028390025.1). NCBI lineage: Eukaryota > Metazoa > Chordata > Amphibia > Anura > Myobatrachidae > Pseudophryne > Pseudophryne corroboree. Next base: position 58,127 of record NW_026967659.1, on the reverse strand, counting down.
GTGTCTGTGGGTACTTGGTATATGTGTGTCAACATGTCGGTGGCTGAATGTTTTTCCCAAGAGGAAACTATATTAGGAATGCAGACATATGATGGTGGCCCTGTTGGCACCACCAATAACTGACTTGGTAAATGTTTCAGTAATATCAGAGTAAGGTTGGATAAATCTGTGTCCCAGACACAGACGTAGAGAATAGATGTGATATTCATGGCTATGTTTCTTTTCCCTCAGGCCCCGCTGGGTCGCAAAAATGTTATTTTGCCCAGTTACTACACACTGATACTGACACGGATACTGATACTTATGTCGACCATAATGTTTCCTGATTAGATCCAATATTGGCAAGGAGCATTCAGTACATGATTGTGGATATTAAGGACATATTAAAATCACTGAAGACCCTGCTGTTCCTGACAAAGGGGTCTATATGTATGTATATATAGATATATAATGAAAGCTGATGTAACGTTCCTCCATCTCTGTTTGAGAAAGTCTGGGCCAGCTCGACAAGATGGTTTCAAATCCCCAAAAGGATTCTGGTTGTTTATTCATTTCCCGCCGCGGACAGAATAAAGTGGGAGTCACCCCCTGTTCTGCACGGGGCCCTGTCACAAATCCAGCGGATCGTATGCAGGAAGCTACATTATTTCTAGTTATGTAACCACGGGTACATTACTTAGACCTGCCATTACATGTGCATGGGTGAGTAGTAGTATTCAAGAATTGGTCGAATACCTTGTCATCCGATATAGATACCCTGGAGAGATGGGATACTCCTTACGTTGTATCATATCAAGGACACTGCAGCATACTTACGTGAGACTGCAAGGGGTATAGGACTCTTGAGTTCACGGGCCAATTTCATGGCAGTGTCGGATAGGAGGGCATTGTGGATTCACCAAGAGAATTCTGATGCTGACTCCAAGAAGAAAGGGAGTCTCTTCCCTATGAAGGTGAAGCCTTGTTTGGTGACTGCCTAGTTAATTTGATCTCGGCAGCTCCCGCAGGTAAGTCAACCTTCTTGCCCTATGTTCCCTCCCAACGGATGAAGACGCATCATTATCTGATGCAGTCATTTCGGCCCAATAGATATGCAAGAAGTTAAGATTCCCCTTTCTTTGCAGGTAGAGGAAGGAGAAGAGAGAAGAGGTCTGCATCCTCTTCAAGATCGCAGGAGCAGAGATCATCCTCTGATAGCCAGACAGCTGATTGGATGGATATGTGGAATGTTTTAAATGCTAGTGTAAACTCATTGCACAAAAGATTAGACAAGGCAGAAGCTTTGGGACAGTCAGGGTTTCAACCCATGCCTGATCCTATGTTGCAGGGACTGTCAGGGTCTCATAAGCGCCCACTATCCAGATTGTTGACACAGATACCGACACGGATTCTGACTCCAGTGTCGATTACGATGATGCAAAGTTACAGCCAAAATTGGCAAAATCCATTCGATTTATGATTATGGCAATAAAAGATGTTTTGCACATCACAGAGGAACCCCCTGTCGCTGACAAGAGGGTACATATGTACAAGGGAAAGAAGCCTGAGGTAACCTTTCCCCCCTCACACGAGCTGAACGAGTTATGTGAAAAAGCTTGGGAATCTCCAGATAAAAGACTGCAGATTTCCAAAAGGATTCTTATGGCGTATCCTTTCCCATCAACGGATAGGTTACGATGGGAATGCTCCCCTAGGGTGGACAAAGCATTAACACGCTTATCCAAGAAGGTAGCCCTCCCGTCCCAGGATACGGCTACCTTCAAAGAGTGTGCTGACCGCAAACAGGAGATTACCCTGAAGTCCATTTATACACATTCAGGTACCTTACTCAGACCGGCAATTGCGTCGGCCTGGGTGTGTAGTGCTGTAGCGGCATGGACAAATACCTTATCTGAGGGGATGGATAGCCTAGACAAGGATACTATTTTATTGACCCTGGGGCATATAAGAGATGCTGTCCTATATATGTGTGTATGCAAACTACAGGTGGTGCTGCAGGGCCCACACCCTTTTACTTGTCTTGTAGAGCAGCTCTGAAGCTGTTACAGTGCCCAGCTGCTGCAAGAAATCAGCTTGAATGCTTCAGGGGCTTGGGCATGGCCAACATGAGCCCCACACCGAAGGAGGGTGGGGGTGTTTAATGCAAACTTGGGGTTATACAAGCGCCGCAAAAGGCCGCCATGCCCTGCATGCCCCTTTTCTCTTTTCATATACAGATGAGGGTTCCAGCCAACTTTGGCCCACTGCTTGGATGACATCACCGTATGCAAATCCGTCTGCTGCAGACCTTCCCCCAGGAATGCTTGCAATAGTTGTTGCATATGGTTTAATGTCTGAGGGTGCTTCAGTATTAGGCAGCCTTCCGCCCTCCCATGTTCATCTGAAAAGATGTGGTCTCCCTGCAGTTGTTGTCCCCAGACGAGAGTTCCCTTGTGCTTCCTCAGTTAAATCTCCTTAACTTGACGGGGGTGTGCCCGAGCAGCCGCCCTCCCCAGCCCTATCCCAACACATACTTATCTTGCATATGAGATCTCTTGATCATGAAGATAGTTCTCACAGGTTGAGGTTCATCCTGGCCCCGCTCCCCGCTGGAGAGCGCTGATGGGGACAGCAGCGGGGCTTCAGCAGAAGGGTGAGTATGTGTGGCCAGAGACCTCCTTTCCCATGTGCAGGCCTGCAGAGTCTGCCACGCAGGATGGGGCATGTGGCACTCTCCCTCCCAGGGGCTCTTCCAGATGTAGCTCCTCAGCAGTATTTTTCCCGGGCTGCGCGGCGCTCTCCCCGACTGGCATCCGCCCTGGAACACTGCCTTCCTCAACGCAACATCAGCAGGGGGCCCTGGCCTCATCACCATCCCAGGTCTTTCTCATGTATGTATCATGTATGTGTGTGTGATATATGTATGAATCATATATGTTTGTGATATATATATAAATATATATGTATGTATGTATCTATCTATCTATCTATCTATCTATCGTATGTGTGTGTATATATATGTATCTATCATGTATGTATGTATGTATCTATCTTGTATGTATGTGTTCTATCTATCTATCTATCTATCTATCGTGTGTGTGATATATGTATGTATCTATCATGTATGTGTTATATGTATGTATCACACCTTCCTCTATACATATACATACATACATACATACATACATACATACATACATACACACACCTATATCTGTACGTACACTGACATACACACACCAACATCTATAGATAAACACGCTGACCCCTAAACGTACACCAACGTACCCACACCTGCATCTATACCTACACATGCTGACACGTGGACGTACACCGGCTTACCCACATGTGAATCTATACATACATGTGCTGACACCTGGACATACACTGATGTACCCACACCTAACATCTATACATACACATGCTAACACCTGGACGTATACAGACGTACCCACATTTGCATCCATGCATATATAGATGTAGGTGTGTGTACGTCAGTGTACGTCCAGGTGTCAACGCGTGTATGTATAGATGCAGGTGTGGGTACGTCTGTGTATGTCCAGGTGTCAGAATGTGTATGTATAGATGCAGGTGTGGGAACGTCAGTGTAGGTTCAGGTGTCAGCGCGTGTATGTATAGATGCAGGTGCTTGTATGTCCAGATGTCAGTGCATGTATGTATAGATGCAAGTGTGGGTACGTCGGTGTATGTCCATTTGTCAGCGCGTGTATATATAGATGCAGGTGCTTGTATGTTGGTGTATGTCCAGGTGTCAGCATGTGTATGTATAGATGCAGGTGTGGGAATGTTGGTGTATGTCCAGGTGTCAGGGCGTGTATGTATGGATATTAGGTGTGGGTACATCAGTGTATGTCCAGGTGTTAGCGCATGTATGTATAGATGCAGGATAATAATCACACAGCGTGCCCCCCACCAATCACAAACCTCCCCCACCCCCTGTATGACATAAACACCGCTAATTCCACTTACACACAATAATTTCAGTTTGCGACCAGGAGCCGGCAATGTATGTGCACCCAAATGAAGCCACTGTACATGCCCTGCAGGCTGCTATGTACTGCACAGGTGCAACAAATGTAAATGCCCTATCTTTAAAATGGGGCATATTTTACTAAATTAAAAAAACCTGTAACTTTCTGTAAAACCTTAACCCCAAAAGGCACTACACTAACATCGGGGTGTAGAGTTGGATCTTGATCCAAGGCACCAACAGGCTAAAGCTTTGACTGTTCCCAGGATGCCTTGCACCGCCTCCTCTACAACCCTGCCCAGTGGCGTAACTAGACCTTTGTGGGCCCCATAGCAAAATTCTGAATGGGCCCACCAGCACTCAACAAGAATGAGTGGCGTTTGGGGTCAGAAAAGTAGAGGGGAAGGGGTCTGACAGAGTAGGGGGCAGGACATGAATGAATAGAAACTGAGGTGTCCATTATATAAAGAAATACAGTATGTGTGTCTGTGTGTATATCACACACACACACATATAAGGGAAATTCAAATGCCCTCAATTATTGCGCCCATTACACTCTGGTTTAGGTGCACAAAGCACCTAAACCTGAATAAAGTAATGGGCGCGATCATGAAAAGACACCGTTTGGTTGCCCAAATGGGTCTCTTTGCACACATTTCAGCTTGTTTCCCCTGGGGGTAGCTAGCTGAAATAAACATGTCGCACCCGTTGGCAGCAACATTAGAATAGCTGCTGACGGGCACGATTGAGGGAGGAAAGGGACATTTGAATCCAGCCCATAGATGCAATGTGAATATGTAATTTGTACCTTCCTATCTTAAAATGTATATAGTAGTGTTTACACTAGAGGTCTTTCCGAACCCCCTAATCCTAACATTGTAATTTGCTTTAGGGCGCACCTCCAATTAGTCTAGTGTTTCGTATTTTCACATTAAATACTTTCTTGCATTGGTTGGTTAAAGATTAGATCGTATATTTTTCTAGATATAGCTGTGCATAGTCTACAAGGCTACATGCTTCTCCCCTAACTAGAGATGTGCAGCGGGCATTTTTCGTGTTTCATGTTTTGGTTTTGGTTTCGGATCCGCAGTTGTGTTTTGGATACGGACGCGTTTTGGCAAAACCACCCTTTCGGGTTTTGTATTCGGGTGATTTTTTTTTAAAACCTCAAACAGCTAAAATCATAGAATTTGGGGGTAATTTTGATCCTATAGTATTAAGCTCAATAACCATAATTTCTACTCCTTTCCAGTCTATTCTGAACACCTCACACCTCCCAATATTATTTTTAGTCCTAAAATTTGCACCAAGGTCCCTGGATGACTAAGCTAAGCGACCCAAGTGGGCAGCACAAACACCTGGCCCATCTAGGAGTGGCACTGCAGTGTCAGACAGGATGGCACTTAAAAAAATAGCCCCAAACAGCACATGATGCAAAGATAAATAAAAAAAAGAGGCGCAAGATGAAATTGTAGTGTGTCTCTCCTGCTCAGTGTCAGTTCTCAGTAGTATCCTCATCAGTGCTCAGTATCACTGCTCATTGTCTTGTGCTGCAATGTGGTGCTCAGTATACTAGAGTACATTACTAATAGTCCAGTGCTGCATCTTGCTGCTCAGTGTCAGTTCTAGTATCCTCATCAGTGCTCAGTATCACTGCTCATTGTCTTGTGCTGCATTGTGGTGCTCAGTATACTACAGAACATTACTAATAGTCCAGTGCTGCATCTGGCTGCTCAGTGTCAGTTCTAGTAATCTCATCAGTGCTCCGTATCACTGCTCATTGTCTTGTGGTGCTCAGTATACTACAGTACATTACTAATACTCCAGTGTCTTGTGCCGCATATGGCTGCTGTAGGGTGCTGTGGTAGTGTCCTGTCACTGTGCATATGTCATCATTCCAGTCACAGTGATATCTGGTATCTATCTAGTGGTATCTAATTCCAGACATTACCACCGTCTAATTCCAGATATATTACTGGCATATAATTCCACACATTAAAAAATGGAGAACAAAAAGGTGGAGGGTAAAATAGGGAAAGATCAAGATCCACTTCCACCTAGTGCTGAAGCTGCTGCCACTAGTCAAGGCAGAGACAATTCAATGCCATCAACATTATGTAATGATTATACGATACATTATATATCATATCATTGTATGGTTGTAAAATACAACTTAAAAACTTTAATGAATAAATACATAAAGTAGCTTTTATGTAACCTTTTTAAACCTATTAGCATAGACCGAATCTCATCGTGTGTATAGGCCTTTAGTTCAACAACAGCATGGGACCAGTTAGTGTGTTTTGACTAGAGATGAGCGCCTGAAATTTTTCGGGTTTTGTGTTTTGGTTTTGGGTTCGGTTCCGCGGCCGTGTTTTGGGTTCGAACGCGTTTTGGCAAAACCTCACCGAATTTTTTTTGTCGGATTCGGGTGTGTTTTGGATTCGGGTGTTTTTTTCCAAAAACACTAAAAAACAGCTTAAATCATAGAATTTGGGGGTCATTTTGATCCCAAAGTATTATTAACCTCAAAAACCATAATTTACACTCATTTTCAGTCTATTCTGAATACCTCACACCTCACAATATTATTTTTAGTCCTAAAATTTGCACCGAGGTCGCTGTGTGAGTAAGATAAGCGACCCTAGTGGCCGACACAAACACCGGGCCCATCTAGGAGTGGCACTGCAGTGTCACGCAGGATGTCCCTTCCAAAAAACCCTCCCCAAACAGCACATGACGCAAAGAAAAAAAGAGGCGCAATGAGGTAGCTGTGTGAGTAAGATTAGCGACCCTAGTGGCCGACACAAACACCGGGCCCATCTAGGAGTGGCACTGCAGTGTCACGCAGGATGGCCCTTCCAAAAAACCCTCCCCAAACAGCACATGACGCAAAGAAAAAAAGAGGCGCAATGAGGTAGCTGACTGTGTGAGTAAGATTAGCGACCCTAGTGGCCGACACAAACACCGGGCCCATCTAGGAGTGGCACTGCAGTATGTATGTATAAAGAAAGAAAAAAAAAACCACGGTTAGGTGGTATATACAATTATGGACGGGCTGCCGAGTGCCGACACAGAGGTAGCCACAGCCGTGAACTACCGCACTGTACTGTGTCTGCTGCTAATATATAGACTGGTTGATAAAGAGATAGTATACTCGTAACTAGTATGTATGTATAAAGAAAGAAAAAAAAACCACGGTTAGGTCACTGGTATATACAATTATGGACGGGCTGCCGAGTGCCGACACAGAGGTAGCCACAGCCGTGAACTACCGCACTGTACACTGGTTGATAAAGAGATAGTAGTATACTCGTAACAACTAGTATGACGACGGTATAAAGAATGAAAAAAAAACCACGGTTAGGTGGTATATAATACAATTATGGTTGGACGGACTGCCTGCCGAGTGCCGACACAGAGGTAGCCACAGCCGTGAACTACCGCACTGTACACTGGTTGATAAAGAGATAGTAGTATACTCGTAACAACTAGTATGACGACGGTATAAAGAATGAAAAAAAAACCACGGTTAGGTGGTATATAATACAATTATGGTTGGACGGACTGCCTGCCGAGTGCCGACACAGAGGTAGCCACAGCCGTGAACTACCGCACTGTACACTGGTTGATAAAGAGATAGTAGTATACTCGTAACAACTAGTATGACGACGGTATAAAGAACGAAAAAAAAACCACGGTTAGGTGGTATATATTATAATACAATTATGGATGGACGGACTGCCTGCCGAGTTCCGACACAGAGGTAGCCACAGCCGTGAACTACCGCACTGTACACTGGTTGATAAAGAGATAGTAGTATACTCGTAACAACTAGTATGACTGACTATGACGGTATAAAGAATGAAAAAAAAACCACGGTTAGGTGGTATATATTATAATACAATTATGGATGGACGGACTGCCTGCCGACTGCCGACACAGAGGTAGCCACAGCCGTGAACTACCGCACTGTACACTGGTTGATAAAGAGATAGTAGTATACTCGTAACAACTAGTATGACACTATGACGGTATAAAGAATGAAAAAAAAACCACGGTTAGGTGGTATATATTATAATAATAATACAATTATGGATGGACGGACTGCCTGCCGACTGCCGACACAGAGGTAGCCACAGCCGTGAACTACCGCACTGTACACTGGTTGATAAAGAGATAGTAGTATACTCGTAACAATTAGGATGACACTATGACGGTATAAAGAATGAAAAAAAAAACACGGTTAGGTGGTAGGTATATAATAATAAATAATACAATTCTGGTCGGACGGACTGCCTGCCGTGTGCCGACACAGAGGTAGCCACAGCCGTGAACTACCGCACTGTACACTGGTTGATAAAGAGATAGTAGTATACTCGTAACAATTAGGATGACACTATGACGGTATAAAGAATGAAAAAAAAACCACGGTTAGGTGGTAGGTATATAATAATAAATAATACAATTCTGGTCGGACGGACTGCCTGCCGTGTGCCGACACAGAGGTAGCCACAGCCGTGAACTACCGCACTGTACACTGGTTGATAAAGAGATAGTAGTATACTCGTAACAATTAGGATGACACTATGACGGTATAAAGAATGAAAAAAAAACCACGGTTAGGTGGTAGGTATATAATAATAAATAATACAATTCTGGTCGGACGGACTGCCTGCCGTGTGCCGACACAGAGGTAGCCACAGCCGTGAACTACCGCACTGTACACTGGTTGATAAAGAGATAGTAGTATACTCGTAACAATTAGGATGACACTATGACGGTATAAAGAATGAAAAAAAAACCACGGTTAGGTGGTAGGTATATAATAATAAATAATACAATTCTGGTCGGACGGACTGCCTGCCGTGTGCCGACACAGAGGTAGCCACAGCCGTGAACTACCGCACTGTACTGTGTCTGCTGCTAATATAGACTGGTTGATATTTAAAGAGATATTAGTAGTATACAACAATACTATACTGGTGGTCAGGCACTGGTCACCACTCCTGCAGCAAAAGTGTGCACTGTTAATTAATATAATTGTACTCCTGGCTCCTGCTAACAACCTGCAGTGCTCCCCAGTCTCCCCCACAATTAATTATAAGCTTTTAATTTATACATTGATGACTGTGCAGCACACTGGGCTGAGCTGAGTGCACACAGACTGAGTCACACTGTGTGACTGACTGTGCTGTGTATCGTTTTTTTTTTCAGGCAGAGAACGGATATAGCAGAGAGAAGTGAACGGATATATTATATTAAATAAAAGTTAACTAGCAACTGCACTGGTCACTGACTGTGGTAAACTAACTCTGTCTGCGACTCTGCACAATCTCTCTCTATCTAATCTATCTATCTCTATTCTAATGGAGAGGACGCCAGACACGTCCTCTCCCTATCAATCTCAATGCACGAGTGAAAATGGCGGCGACGCGCGGCTCCTTATATAGAATCCGAGTCTCGCGATAGAATCCGAGCCTCGCGAGAATCCGACAGCGTCATGATGACGTTCGGGCGCGCTCGGGTTAACCGAGCAAGGCGGGAAGATCCGAGTCGCTCGGACCCGTGGAAAAAAAAGTGAAGTTCGTGCGGGTTCGGATTCAAAGAAACCGAACCCGCTCATCTCTAGTTTTGACCACTGCACAGCACCTGGTGTTATATAGTAAGCACCACTATGGCATAGTATACAGCATTATGGGCCTGATATGAGTGTGACCAGCGGTGATGTGGAATGCAGTAGGAGGTGCTGTTTAGCAAGCACCACTTCTATATTCACCATGCAGTATATTGTGTGAATATAGAAGTGTTGGCTGTGTTATGTATTAGAGTAATTATTGCAGCTCCCAGCTAAAATTGCAACAATGTAATTTAGTGACAAGCTGCAGAGATTAACCCTTTCTGTGGCTGCTGCACAACCTCTATTCATATCGCTGAATTCAATTAGGGAGATGTTCTCACCCCGCGAGCAAGCGCAGGTATATGCCACACTTAAATGTATGGGTATGGTCTCCATAAAATGAGCGTAGCCTTGCAGGCAAAGACTACCTTACACCCTAGTTCTTGACCCTGCACCAACAGACCTCGGCCACCACAGGGAAAAAAGTACAGTAATTTCCACCATGTTAAGCCCCACACATTAATGCCCTTTGGAACATATTATGTCACACACCACAATATCTGTGATACACTATGCCCTACAGTAAAGCTTCTAATTACTTTTACAAAAACTGCTCAACGCCAAGAGTTTCACGTGCTGGGTGTCATGCTCATTGCCAGGGGTTTCACTCTCTGGGTGTCATGCTCATTGCCAGGGGGAACGCAGTAGGAGGTGTTATATAGTAAGCACCACTATGGCATAGTATATAGCATTATATATATTGTGAGCACTGGTGATGTTGAGTGCAGTAGAGCTGCTGCTGGGTAATTACAATTTACTTCAACCACCAATATATTCTGCTGCACTATATATATGAAGATCTAATTCTGCTGGGTAATTACAATTGACTACAACCACCAATATATTCTGCTGCACTATATCTATATTTGCAAAGCTAATTCTGCTGGGTAATTACAATTGACTACAACCACCAATATATTCTGCTGCACTCTATCTATATATGCAAAGCTAATTCTGCTGAGTAATTACAATTGACTACAACCACCAATATATTCTGCTGCACTATATCTATATATGCAAAGCTAATTCTGCTGGGTAATGCAAATTGAAACATTATTGCATAGTATGTGATTTTTAAGTACTTTTTTAAAGTTTTGAATGATAAAGACCCAGTTTAATCTTTGTGGAATGCCTGGTTGTTGTTTTTAAGGTAATTTATTGCCTGGCATTTGAGGTGGGGGGGGGTTTGGTTACAGATTTCAATTATTGGTTTTACTTGTAATAGTCTTCTACTTAAGTCCAATGGTGTAGGCTGTGCAAAGCCGTTTGGCTGTGCATTTATTGATCCAAGCGTGCATTTTTATCAAAGCGTGATAAAATTGACACATAACAGCAGTGTTCAATCAGCATTAATTTATCTTCAGCTGATATCGATTGTGAATTGACGTTTCTTCTCTTCTTGTCACCTCCAGGTAATTACAATTGACTACAACCACCAATATATTCTGCTGCACTATATCTATATATGCAAAGCTAATTCTGCTGGGTAATGCAAATTGAAACATTATTGCATAGTATGTGATTTTGAAGTACTTTTTTAAAGTTTTGAATGATATAGACCCAGTTTAATCTTTGTGGAATGCCTGGTTGTTGTTTTTAAGGTAATTTATTGCCTGGCATTTGAGGGGGTGGGGTGTGGTTACAGATTTCAATTATTGGTTTCACTTGTAATAGTCTTCTACTTAAGTCCAATGGTGTAGGCTGTGCAAAGCCATTTGGCTGTGCATTTATTGATCTAAGCGTGCATTTTTATCAAAGCGTGATAAAATTGACACATAACAGCAGTGTTCAATCAGCGTTCAATCGAAGTGAAAAAGAAGGAAAACAGAAGCACACCAATCTAACAAAACAAAGAAAACTGAAGAACTAATAACAAATGTGAGTCACTTACTCCTCAGATCACTCACCTCCTGATTGTTGCATCTGATTACATAGCACAGAACTACCTTACTTGGACATTTCATAAACCATCCATTTCACCTACAAATGCCTGTATCTGTATTATTGTAATTTTGTTTTTTAAGCACAGCTGCACCAATGCAATTTTGCCTGCAAACACTTAAAACATCTAACATAATTACCATTGCTTCTTAAACCTCTCACAATCCTTTCATTTCTTACACTCCAAATACATTTCTGCACCCACTTTATCTACGCTTTTGACTCATTTCATACTAAATCTACACCCCTTGAGCCTACACTGCTTTTCTCACCTGCATTTCTGCAATTCTTCTGCTCGGATTGCCTTACAGTCTCCTCTCCTACTTCCACTACTTCAACCTATTTACCTACTTAACACTATGTCAAGGTTTTCTTATACTCCCCACATCACTCAGTGTCTACCTAATAATGTATCTTTATCCTTCCCCACTAGTCTCCTCCACCTCCTCCTCTCTCCCCTCCTCTGTCTCCCCTCCATCCCTCTGTTTCCTTCCCCCACCTTTCCTGTTACCCCACTTTCATTCACCTCTGCCCCATGGTCCTGCTACCCCACAACTCAGCCCTGCTCCCTCTCTCCCTTCCCTGTCACCTCCCCACACCCCCATCCACATCACACTGGCCTCCCTCCCTGCCCACCTTTGGTAAACGTAACCGAAAGGCAACTGGGTTGACTCTTTTAATAATAAGAAATGGCCCAATAAATTTGGGTCCCAGTCTAGCTGAGGATTGTCGAAGCCTGATGTTGCGAGTCGACAACCACACCCTATCTCCCACCTTAAAAGTGCAAGGACGTCGGAGCCTGTCAGAAAATTTCTTCTCTCGAAAGGCCGCTTTTCTGAGAGCAAGGTGCACCTTTTTCCAAATGGCTCTGAGATGGGAGGTTAAGGTAAGCGAGGAGACTGAGGAATGATGAAAAAAAGAATTAGCTCTGGGGTGAAAACCAAAAACTGAAAAGAATGGAGACTCTTTAGTGGAGGAATGACAAGAATTATTGTAAGCAAATTCAGCCAACGGAAGAAACTCGGACCAATCATTCTGGAGTTTGGCTGAATACAAGCGCAAATATTGTTTCAATGATTGGTTAACTCGTTCGGTTTGCCCGTTGGATTGTGGGTGGTAACCGGATGTTAACGACAATTTCATCTTCAATGAGGCACAAAAACATTTCCAGAATTGTGCGATGAATTGTGGACCCCGATCAGAAACAATATCAGTAGGTAACCCATGAAGCCTGAATACATGGCGGAGAAACAAAACTGCCAACCCTTGGGCAGAAGGCAATCGGGGAAGAGCAATAAAATGAGCCATTTTACTAAAACGGTCCACTACCACCCATATGACTCGGAATCCGGCTGAAAGGGGAAGGTCAACCACAAAATCCATGGAAATATGAGACCACGGCCTGAGAGGAACATTTAAGGGCATAAGTTGCCCGATGGGCAAGGAACGGGGAACCTTATGCTGTGCACAAACCTGACATGAATAAACAAATTCCTTGACGTCTTTAGAAAGACCAGGCCACCATACTGAGCGAGAGACTAACTCCAATGTCTTAGAGACTCCTGGATGCCCTGAAACTTTGTTATCATGGAATTCCGTTAAAACAGTAACTCTCAAAAACTCAGGGACGTAAAGACGACCAGCAGGAGTAATTCTAGGAGCTTGGTGTTGAAGCTGTTTTAACTGGGTAAATAAATCTTGTGTGAGGCCCGCCCAGATGACCGAAGATGGAAGTATGGGGGTAACAGGATTGTTATTGTGAACCAGAAGAAAGCTATGTGACAGGGCATCAGCCTTAGTATTCTTGGAACCAGGCCTGAAAGTGATTATAAATTTGAAACGCGTAAAAAATAATGCCCAACGTGCCTGCCGGGCATTAAGCCGCTTAGCCGATTCAATCTATTGCAGGTTCTTATGGTCAGTCAATACCGAAATAGTATGTTTTGCTCCCTCCAGCCAATGCCTCCACTCCTCGAAAGCCCATTTTACCGCCAGTAACTCCCGATTACCAACGTCATAGTTGGATTCAGCGGAGGAGAATTTCCTGGACATAAAGGCACAAGGATATAACTCCAGAGACTCCGGATCCTTTTGAGAAAGGATAGCCCCCACTCCAACCTCCGAGGCATCAACCTCCACCACAAAGGGCAATTCCGGATTAGGATGTCTGAGGACTGGAGCCGAGACAAAGGCTTGTTTCTAGGCCCGGAAGGACAACTCAGCTTCACGCGACCAGTTGGTAGGATCCGCTCCTTTCTTTGTCAGAGCTACAATGGGAGCAACCAGGTCAGAAAAAGAATGAATGAACCTCCTATAATAATTCGCAAACCCTAAAAAACGCTTAATTGCTTTTAAATTGGTGGGTTGCGCCCAACTAAGGATGGCCTGGAGTTTCTTTGGTTCCATGGAAAATCCCTGAGGGGAAATTATGTACCCTAAAAAAGATACTTCCGTGACATGAAACTCACACTTCTCCAGCTTGGCATATAAATGATTCTCACATAACTTTTGAAGAACCAGACGCACCTGGGTAACATGTTGTTCCATTGATTTAGAAAAAATCAGGATGTCGTCTAAGTAAACGACCACGAATTTCCCTAGGAAGTCACGGAGCACATCGTTAATGAGGTCTTGAAAAACTGCCGGAGCATTGGACAGGCCGAACGGCATCACCAGGTATTCGTAGTGACCCGACTGAGTACTGAAGGCCGTTTTCCACTCATCTCCAGATTTAATTCGGATGAGGTTGTACGCTCCTCTAAGGTCAATTTTAGAAAAAATCACAGCAGAACGTAACTGATCAAAGAGTACAGAAATCAACGGCAAAGGATAGGTGTTTTTAACTGAGATCTTATTCAGGGCTCTAAAATCAATGCAAGGTCTAAGCGAGCCATCCTTTTTCTCCACAAAGAAGAAGCCTGCACTTAAAGGAGATTTTGATGGTCTAATAAATCCTTTCTCAAGGCTCTCCTTTACATAATCATTCATAGCCGCAGTTTCTGGCCCGGATAATGCATATAATCTTCCCTTTGGCAATGCGGCACCAGGAATTAACTCAATAGCACAATCATAAGGCCGATGGGGAGGCAGAATGTCCGCATTGCCTTTGGAGAAAACATCAGCAAACTCCTGGTATTCCACCGGAATGAGTTCTGGAATGATAGCTGCTACTCTGACTGGAAACGTGATACATTCCTTATCACAAAAAGTACCCCAATGTGAAATCTCCCCCGACCGCCAATCAATGGTGGGATTATGAAAGGCCAGCCAAGGGTGACCCAGAACAACTGGAACTGCTGGGCAATGTGTAAGAAAGAACTCGATTTTCTCGGAATGTAGAGCTCCTACTGTAAGTAGTACAGGGGGTGTACAGAGAGAAATAATCCCATTAGACAGCGGACTCCCATCTAAGCCATGCATGGTGACACACCTACCCAAAGGTAACTGAGGAATGCCTAAGGCCTTAGCCAAAGTTAAATCCATAAAGTTTCCTGCAGCTCCACTGTCAACAAAAGCCGACACCAAAGAACTGAGGCTGCCAAAGGAAACTTTAACTGGGACTAAAAGGGAGTTATTCGAGGAGATAAGCTGCAGACCTAGGTGAACCCCCTCACAATTCACCTGGTCAAAGCGTTTCCCGACTTGTTCGGACAATTACGAGCAAAATGTCCCTTACCCCCACAGTACAGACAAAGACCAGAATTTTGCCTTCTGGCTCTTTCTTCAGGAGACAGCCGGAAGAGACCCATCTGCATGGTCTCCTCTACGTCTTCAGGAATGGAATATACACACGGACTTGACCTTACAGGTGCTCCTTTTTCAGCCCTCCGCTCTCTGAGACGACGATCAATCTTAATAGAAAGCTCCATGAGTTTATCGAGAGTCTCAGGAGCGGGGTACTGAAGGAGACTGTCTTTTATAGACTCTGATAAGCCGAGGCGAAACTGACTGCGCAGGGCTGGGTCATTCCAGCCACAGTCGTTCGACCAACGGCGAAACTCCGTACAATAAACCTCTGCAGGATTTCTACCCTGTCTGAGAGCGCGCAACTGACTTTCAGCGGACGCCTCTCTATCAGGGTCATCATACAAGAGCCCTAAAGACTCAAAAAAAGCGTCAATTGACAACAATGCCGGATCCTCTGCTCTTAAACCAAATGCCCAGGTCTGAGGATCCCCCTGGAGCAAAGAAATAATAAACCCGACCCGCTGAGATTCAGTACCCGAGGAAGTCGGTCTTAAACGAAAATAAAGTTTACAGGATTCTTTAAAATTAAAAAAACTCTTTTCTATCACCAGAAAAACGGTCAGGCAAATGCATCTTTGGTTCAGGGACTACCCTTGGGGAAGCTCGCAAAAGATCTTCCTGCGACTTCACCCGAAGAGAAAGATCCTGAACCATCTGAGTAAGTTCTAGAATCTGGCTGACTAAGAGCTGACCAGGATTTGGCCCTAAACCTGTTGGATTCATGAGGCCGATAAACTCTCACAAAACTGAATGAGAAAAAATTAAACCCTGTTTAATTTTAAGTTTTGGTATGGCCGGTAATAATGTTATGATTCCAGCACTCTGGTCAGAGAAGATCTTATGGCAAGGACTGGAGCACTGGAACGGAATGCTGGGGAAGGGAGCAGGACAGGAAAATAGCCCCTGGCGCCCTAACTCTGTTGTCTCACCCGTGTTGTCAGAAATCCCCTGCGAGACTATGGTTTCTTGAGCCCTTGGCAGCCGCGTTTGAAGGGCGGATTATGTCTGCCCAACTTCGATGCCCCCCGGTCTTAATGAGAGACAAAGGGAAACCTGAGACAGGGTGATAACAAGAGGCCCTCTAACTAAACAACCAGGCCAGGGGCTAAGCAAACTCAAAACTATAATATGTGCGGAGAAACCGCCAGGAAAAAGGACAACCAAAATATCCACTTGTCCAATTCTCCTACCCGGCACCGCCAAGTACCAGAGAGGACTTGTGGAAGCGGAACCCTCCGCAAGTGCTCCAAACACAAAATATAAAAGGTAAAGCGGCTGAGCCGCAACACACGGCAGAGCCGCAACTCACGAACACCACTGGATATAAAACGGTGATCAGTCAGGACTCCAGGGAACCAAACGACCTCTTGGGATGAGATGATAACTCCCGAATACCGGACTTCTGCGGACTGGAATGACCGGATACAGCAGGACTGGAAACAGACTCTCAGCAAACAAAGGCAGCATGCAGGAAGCTATTACCGGCGTCTGTGAGAAGCCCTGGGAGTGTATTTAACAAGGAGTCCTCCAATCAGCTGCTAAAGGCTGATTAGAATAAATGCCAGAGAGCAGGTGAATATCTTAATTTCCTAAAGCCTAGCAACGGGGAACGCGGTCCGCCAGTGGCGTCCCCGTTGCTAGGGTCCGTGCGGCTCAGCGCGCCCGGCGTCTAGCGTTGCTAGGGAGCCGGCGGCTGTACGTGCACGGCGTCTCTAGTTGCTAGGCGCCGGGCCGCGCAGACCATCAAGCGGACCCCGGCGCCTAACAGTATGACTCCCAAAAACAACAACCGCGTCATTGGGACCAACTGCGATTTTGGCAAGTTTAGGAGCCAACCATGTTGTTGAAGAACTGTCAGGGAGAGTGCAATGTTTTGCACCAACTGGTCCCTGGATCTCGCCTTTATCAGGAGATCATCCAAGTACGGGATAATTGTGACTTCTTGCTTGCGAAGGAGAACCATAATTTCCGCCATCACCCTGGTGAAAATCCTCGGAGCCGTGGACAGACCAAACGGCAATGTCTGAAATTGGTAATGACAATCCTGAATTGCAAACCTTAGGTAGCTTGAGGCAGTGGCTAAATGGGAACATGTAAGTAGGCATCCTTTATGTCTACCAAAACCATGAAATCTCCGTCCTCCGGACTGGAGATCACTGCCCTGAGAAATTCCATCTTGAAATTGAATTTCTTTAGGAAGAAATTGAGGGATTTCAGATTTAAGATTGGTCTGACTGAGCCGTCCGGCTTCGGGACCACGAAGAGGCTTGAATAAAAACCTTCTCCCTGCTGACTAAGGCCAATTTGAACAATCGGTGAGGGGGAACGTCTTGAAACCCCAGTTTGTACCCTTGGGACACTATTTGTAAAACCCACGAGTCCAGGTCCGAATGAATCCAGAACTGACTGAAGAGTTTTAGACGTGCCCCCACTGGTGTGGGCTCCTGCAAGAAAGCCCCAGTGTCATGCAGTGGATTTGGCAGAAGCAGAGGACAATCTCTGGTCCTGCGATCTTGAAGAGGCTACAGACCTCTTCCTTTTCCTTCCTTTACCTGCAAAGAAAGGGGAATCTAAACTTCTTGCATATCTATTGGGCCAAAATGACTGCGGTAGATAATGATGCGTCTTCATCCGTTGACAGGGAACATAGGGCAAGAAGGTTGACAAGCTATTACCGGCGTCTGTGTGAAGCACTGAGAAGGTATTTAGCAGGGAGTCCTTCAATCAGAAGTTCAGAGCCTGATTAGCACAATGCCGTGCAGCTGCCTTGCTGCACGACCAGAAGACAAGTGTGTGTGTGTAGTTTACTTGATTGACCCTGCAAGGGGAGCGCAGTCCGTCCGTGGCGTCCCCGTTGCTAGGGTCCAGGCGGCTCAGCGCGCCCGGCGTCCTAGCGTTGCTAGGGAGCCGGCGGCTAGCACACTCGGCGTCCCTAGTTGCTAGGCGCCGGGCCGCGAGGACATCGCGGACCACGGCGCCTAACACCTGTGTGTTCTCTTCCTCTCCTACCTCACTCTGGAACTGGCCGCCCAGAGAACGAGAGGGCAGCGGCTGACATCAGAGAGGGTGCAGCAATCTGTGTGGGCAGAGCCCCTCACAGCAAGGTGTCCTTATGCTGTGCCCCGTGTAATCACTGTGATCCATACAGACTCTCACCCTGGTATGCTCTCTATTATTTATTTTTTTACACTGCGGCATGCTCGAGGGAAGGGAGCAGGCACCACCCCACCGCCACTACTCCTCCGCCAGCATCACTGCCGAGCCGGTCAGTGTTCCGGCGGCAATGAGCAGTAGGCAGCCACCAGCAACAACAGTCAGGAAGCTGTTACTCCCGGCAGCAGTAGCGTCAAGCTGCAATTCAGCCAGCGGCACGATGATCCGGGAGACAGTGGCAGCACAGGGAAGCAGTACCCCCTCCAATCGCAGCACCAACTAGGAGACTGAGGCAGCAACCTGCCCCCAGCAGCAGCACCACCCTGATGATAGGTAAGATGCATTTTGGTGTCACAAGAAGGTGGCCGGAGTAGTGGCTGGCTGTGGTCACACCCCGGGGAAAAGTGATAGTGATTTCAGTGTTCCCTTGCGCGGGGATTGGATGTGTAGATGTATGGAGGCTATGTATGTATAGATGTGAGCGGCAGTGTGCGGATGTATGAGAGCGGCAGTGTGCGGATGTATGAGAGCGGCAATGTACGGCTGTATAACTGCGTCGGTGTGCGGCTGTATGAGTGCGATGGTGTGCGGCTGTATGCGTGCGGCGGTGTGCGGCTGTAAGAGTGCGGCAGTGTGCGGCTGTAAGAGTACGGCTGTAAGAGTGCGGCTGTAAGAGTGCGGCTGTAAGAGTGCGGCTGTAAGAGTGCGGGGTTGTACGGATGTATGAGAGCGGGGTTGTACGGATGTATGAGAGCGGGGTTGTACGGATGTATGAGAGCGGCAGTGTATGGATGTATGAGAGCAACAGTGTACAGTTGTGTGAGAGCGGCAGTGTGCGGATGTATGAGAGTGGCGGTGTACGGATGTATGAGAGCGGCAGTGTATGGATGGCAGCGTCATAGGGAGGGATGTCGGAATGCTGTTATAGGGTTCCTAATACAAAATGCCACGTTGGGCTTGATGGGCAGGTAGTGCGGCAAGCACACCCAAATTGGCATCTGACGTCGCCTGCAGTCCACACTGTTGTGAGGAGTCAGAGTTAATTTTGACTGTGTAGTGTACTCACAGAGGACCTACCGCCCGTCCCCTCCTCGCATCTGAGCAGCAGGTCAGGCTCTTATTTTCTTTTTAATCAGGAGAGGCCGAGTGAACTGTGAGCAGGGGGGCAGAGCTACATGGGACCCAGAGGGGCTGCTGTGCTGTCAGAGAGGGAGAGGAAGAGAGAGATGAAGCTACTGCAGATCCCCAGCTGATTGTGAGGTGCCGGGTTGAAGGGTGATGTGATCACCCTTCTCCCTCGCTGCCGCTGGGGACCGCATCTAGGCTTCCTCCATCGAGGGCATGCGGCGCAGCAGTGGGCAGCGTGTAATGAGTTTGTCTGACTCATTATACTGCTGCCTGTTGTGGACACCTCCGTCCATACGGACTGGTGTACATGCCCAGCACAGAGGTGACAGTGTTGGTGGAAGTGCTGCCCAGTTCTGACCCTGCAGGCCTCCCTGATCTGACTGCGGCCGCTGCTACTGCTGCGGCCCGAAACCCCTGCCGGTCCCCTCCATAGACTTCTGCCTGTCCAGCGCTGAGGTACTAGGGGTATCCCAGCTGCGGGAAGGGTATGTCTCTGGCTTTCTCTCCGGCAGGGGAAGGTGACAGCGGCGGAGGAAGTGTTGCCCACCTCAGACACTGCAGGCCTCCCCGATCCAGCTGCGGCCACAGTTGATGCTGCCAGAACCCCCTGCTGGTCTCCTTTGTTGACTGCCGCATGGCCAGTGCTGAAGTACTGGGGGTAGGCCAGCTACGGGAAGAGTGTATCTGCCTCGGGCTCTCTCTCTCTGTCAGGGGAAGGAAGGGCTGATTCTCAGGCACAACAGGGAGGGCTAGGCTGCAGGAACACAGCACTGGAAGAAACAGGAGGCCGAACTCATGACCAAAAAGTGAGCAGTGCAGTGATCAGCCCCCTAGTCTTTCCCTCTCTCTGGGTGCAGAGCTGTATTCTACAGAGAGAGCTGGGATGGGAAGAAGGGGAACGGCACCTGACACACACATACACGCGCGGCACCTGACACACACATACACGCGCAACACCTGACACACACACATACACGTGCGGCACCTGACACACACACACGTAGCATCAGACACAATAAAATAAACATGCAGCACCTGACCCACACATACACGCGCAACACCTGACACACACACATACACGTGCGGCACCTGACACACACACACGTAGCATCAGACACAATAAAATAAACATGCAGCACCTGACCCACACATACACGCGCAACACCTGACACACACACACATACACGTGCGGCACCTGACACACACACACGTACCATCAGACACAATAAAATAAACATGCAGCACCTGACACATGCATATACACGCAGCACCTGACACATGCATATACACGCAGCACCTGACACATGCATATACACGCAGCACCTGACACATGCATATACACGCAGCACCTGACACATACATATACACGCACACCATCAGACACACACATACACACGCAGTGCCTTACTCACACACACATAGACACGTGCAGCACCTGAGGCACACACATGTACACGCGCAGCACCTGACGCACACACATGTACACGCGCAGCACCTGACGCACACTCATGTACACACGCAGCACCTGACGCACACTCATGTACACGCGCAGCACCTAATGCACACTCATGTACACGCGCAGCACCTGACGCACACTCATGTACACGCGCATCACCTGACACAGACATACGTATTCATGCACAGCACCAGACATACACTTGTACACACGCGGAGCACCTGATACTCACACACATATACACCCGCAACACCTGACACACACACACACACACACGTGCGGCAGCTGACGCATACACACGCACCATCAGACACACTCATATATACACGCAGCACCTGACACACACATACACACAGGAGCTGACACACACATACACAGGCAGCACCTGACACACACACACATATACACGCGCAGCACCTGACACCACGCACTCACACGTACAAGCAATGCATTTCACGCCTACCTCCAGCCTCAGTTACAGGCTGCTGCCGCCTACCCCCCTCCCTGCATCAGCTGCAAAGGCAGCAAAATATTTTGACCAAAGTCTAAAGGCCCGTACACATTAAACGATGTCGCTCTGTGAGCTACATCGTCTAATGTTTCCCCTCCCGGGCCGGCCGGCGGCCGACTGTACACACTGAGCGATATGACCGCTCATATCGCTCAGTGACGTCACGCCCCCGCCAGCCCTGCATGAAGGTCGTGGACGACAGTCCACATCCTTCCTGCATGCCCTACCGACAGCGAAGATTGTTGCCGACCCGCGGGGCCGCGCATCGTTTGTCGCTGGCTGCATACACACTTAACGATAAAATGAGCGACATCGCTCATTAAATCGTTAAGTGTGTACGGACCTTAAACAATTTGGTTTGGTTAATAAAATAATTTTGCACAGAACAGTGATGTTATACGAACATTTTCATTAAACATTTAAAAAATCAAATGTTTATTCTTTAAGTGAAATTTTACATTTCTGAATAAAAAAAATAAATTTAAAAAAAGCGATGAAATTCTATAGACAAAAAACCTTACGGTTTCACATGTCCCATTAAGGCTTCTTAGACATGATCGAAATTTCAGAAACCTGTTGTAACTCTTCCACTCAAACTCCAAAAAGCAATGAAATTCCAATCATTAAGGCTGACGCCTTAATGGACGTGTTCCTTGCGCAATACAGATATGGTATGCCATCACAGCCTGTGGGTAAGTGCAGATTCAGCACTCTCACAGAGTGAGATTGCTGTCACTCACACAATGGTGGAGCTGCTAATTCACAGATTTGTGTGCTCATTGGAATACACACATGCAGTCTATGCAACTGAAGGTCTGAGCGGAAGACAAAGCTGCTCAGATGAGGTAAGAGTGTTGTTGATTGGAGGGAGGAGAGAGGTGTGGATGGGGGAACACTAAGCAGCACTAATGGGGGGGACAGAGAAACACAGGGGGTAATTCAGACCGCAGCAGCAGCAGCGATTGCAGTCTGAATTAGTTTGTGAGGTGCGCACGTGCAATGGCCGCACTGCGCGTGCGTACCCCAGGAGCCCAGTGAGATGCTATCACCCTGCCTGATTGATAGGCAGAGGTGGTTGCGGGGAAGGAGGGGGGCGTGCAAACAGCGTTAGAATGCCATTGGCAGGGCATGGTCTGCACAACGGAGGCGTTTCCGGACCACTGGGGGGTGGGCTGTGGCGGTTATCCCCCTGCCAAGAGCGCAGGATCCACTAAATTTACCTTCAGGATGTCAGCTACATGAATAGGGTAAGAGTGGTGTGGATAGGGGGTAGATTAAGCAGCAAGTATGGGAAGGGAGACAGAGCGGTGCAGATGGGGGAAATGGTGCAGATGGGTTGAAAACACTGGCATGGATGGGTAGAAAACTGGTGCAGATGGGAGAGAAGACAGTGTGCCATGTACTGGAGGAGGCGGAGTGACGTTGAAGAAGGAAACACTGAGCAGCACAGAGAGAAGGAAACGGTAGTACAGACAATGCACAGGTGGGGAAAGACAGATGGTACAGATAAGTTAGTACAGACTAGCACAGATGGGAGAACACAGCAGTAGGGATTGGGGAAGACCGGGCAGCATGGGGGTGTATAGGGGAAGTAAGTGTAGATGCATAGACCGTAGATGGGGTATTATAGTTTAGCAATTAACCAAGATGTTTGAGGGAGCTAAATGTGTATACTAAGTGAGATGGATGTATGGAGTTAGAAGGATGTTGTAACAAGGTGGCTTTGTTGTGTTGACTGAATGGGATGGTTGTGGGCACTGTGTGGGATGGGAGCACCACAAAACTGCTCAGACCTTCAGTTGCATAGACTGCATGTGTGTATTCCAATGAGCACACAAATCTGTGAATTAGCAGCTCCACCATTGTGTGAGTGACAGCAATCTCACTCTGTGAGAGTGCTGAATCTGCACTTACCCACAGGCTGTGATGGCATACCATATCTGTATTGCGCAAGGAACACGTCCATTAAGGCGTCAGCCTTAATGATCGGAATTTCATTGCTTTTTGGAGTTTGAGTGGAAGAGTTACAACAGGCTTCTGAAATTTCGATCATGTCTAAGAAGCCTTAATGGGACATGTGAAACCGTAAGGTTTTTTGTCTATGGAATATATATATATATATATATATATATCACAAACATATATGATTCATACATATATCACACACACATACATGATACATACATGAGAAAGACCTGGGATGGTGATGAGGCCAGGGCCCCCTGCTGATGTTGCGTTGAGGTTCAATCCCACCCAGGGACCTAATTGACCTTGTTATCAGATTTTGGTGATCTTTAAGTAGACAAGTCAAATTTCATACCCCCTGTTATGGTGTAGGGTACCTGGCCTTCTCTGATGTAATCAGAGTTAGATTTGATTCAGTGATTTTATAAAAACATCTAGGAAGCACAATTTAGCAGTGGGTTGCAGAGAAAAAGAAATATGCTGGCAAAAAAATCAAATTGCGTGATTAAACAGCTCTTCATTTTCTGGCTTTATTTTTATGCTAACAAATTTGTTCTCTGAAAAGTGTCCACAAAGCCAAGTCTCTGATTAACACCTTTGTAGGGATGGTTTTTCACCTATTACTAAATTAAACTTGCTTCATTGGAAAGGCAGCAAGATGCATCCTCATTTCAATGTCTACTGAAATAATACAGGTTGACACCAGGAAACATTAACGCCACTGCATCCTTGCTGCTTTCTCATGTGGAAGTCTGTTTAATGTGAAAACAAGGTGATATCTAATTAGCACACAGGTAAGGAATTAAGAAAATCTTTATTTAAGGGTGAAGATGTTTCTCACAAAATCGTTGCCCCAATGCATCATTGAAATTCAAGCTGGAAAGATGATTTTAAAATATCACTTGTACATTTTGTATTGCTCTTCTGGTGACAATGTAGTTTGTTTTTGTCAATTACCATTTTAATAATAGGGTAAAGAAAATGAAGTGGATTTTTGAAAGAAAACAATACTGTCAATATACTATTAAAACAAATTAAAATGGTAAAAGTTATTGTACTTTAAGTAAAAATAAAAGAGACAAAATATCAATCCCAGTTTTGGATTACTTTAATTAACAAAAAAAAAATGCATATAGCAGAGGATAGTTTCAATCTGCCTACCTCTGGGTTATGGGCCCAGCATGCTTCCATTGCAGTACTCTGCTGCACATGTAAGTTCAAGAGATCCTGAAGCACTCACTCATCATGGGAAAGTACCAATGTGTTTCTTCGTTGGTTGATGGAAGAAACATCTTACAAAAACTCTCCAGATTATTGACTTTTTAAAGCAGGGCTGGCCAAACCAGTCCTCGAGATCTACTAACAGTTCACATTTTCTAGACTACCTAGCTGGTGCACAGGTGTAGTCATTACTAATTAAGATGTGCTGCATTCATTCCTAACTGACCATTCTACAGATCTCCAGGAGGCCTGGAAAACATGAACTGTTGGAAGATCTCGAGGACCGGTTTGGCCAGCCCTGTTTTAAAGTTTTTCTAGGAAACGTTTTAGATGAATGCTTATTAGCCTTTGTCAGTATGGACTTTTGCAAAGTGTCTCTGTGGCACAATCAGTTAGTATGTACGGCTATTAACCAAAAGGTTGGTGGTTCAATCCCACCCAGGGACCTAATTGACCTTATCAGATTTTGGTGATCTTTAAGTAGACAAGTCAAAATTTCAAACCCCCTGTTATGGTGTAGGGTACCTGGCCTTCTCTGATGTAATCAGAGTTAGATTTGATTCAGTGATTTTATAAAAACAGCTAGGAAGCACAATTTAGCAGTGGGTTGCAGAGAAAAAAAATATGCTGGCAGAAAAATCCAATTGAGTGATTAAACAGCTCTTTATTTTCTGGCTTTATTTTTATGCTAACAAATTTGTTCTCTGAAAAGTGTCCACAAAGCCAAGTCTCTGATTAACACCTTTGTAGGGATGGTTTTTCACCTATTACTAAATTAAACTTGCTTCATTGGAAAGGCAGCAAGATGTATCCTCATTTCAATGTCTACTGAAATAATACAGGTTGACACCAGGAAACATTAACGCCACTGCATCCTTGCTGCTTTCTCATGTGGAAGTCTGTTTAATGTGAAAACAAGGTGATATCTAATTAGCACACAGGTAAGGAATTAAGAAAATCTTTATTTAAGGGTGAAGATGTTTCTCACAAAATCGTTGCCCCAATGCATCATTGAAATTCAAGCTGGAAAGATGATTTTAATATATCACTTGTACATTTTGTATTGCTCTTCTGGTGACAATGTAGTTTGTTTTTGTCAATTACCATTTTAATAATAGGGTAAAGAAAATTAAGTGGATTTTTGAAAGAAAACAATACTGTCAATATACTATTAAAACAAATTAAAATGGTAAAAGTTATTGTACTTTAAGTAAAAATAAAAGAGACAAAATATCAATCCCAGTTTTGGATTACTTTAATTAACAAAAAAAAAATGCATATAGCAGAGGATAGTTTCAATCTGCCTACCTCTGGGTTATGGGCCCAGCATGCTTCCATTGCAGTACTCTGCTGCACATGTAAGTTCAAGAGATCCTGAAGCACTCACTCATCATGGGAAAGTATCAATGTGTTTCTTCGTTGGTTGATGGAAGAAACATCTTACAAAAACTCTCCAGATTATTGACTTTTTAAAGTTTTTCTAGGAAACGTTTTAGATGAATGCTTATTAGCCTTTGTCAGTATGGACTTTTGCAAAGTGTCTCTGTGGTGCAATCGGTTAGTGTGTTTGGCTATTAACCAAAAGGTTGGTGGTTTAATCCCACCCAGGGACGTAATTGACCTTGTTATCAGATTTTGGTGATCTTTAAGTAGACAAGTCAAATTTCATACCCCCTGTTATGGTGTAGGGTACCAGGCCTTCTCTGATGTAATCAGAGTTAGATTTGATTCAGTGATTTTATAAAAACATCTAGGAAGCACAATTTAGCAGTGGGTTGCAGAGAAAAAGAAATATGCTGGCAAAAAAATCAAATTGCGTGATTAAACAGCTCTTCATTTTCTGGCTTTATTTTTATGCTAACAAATTTGTTCTTCATTACGTCCCTGGGTGGGATTGAACCACCAACCTTTTGGTTAATAGCCAAACACACTAACCGATTGCGCCACAGAGACACTTTGCAAAAGTCCATACTGACAAAGGCTAATAAGCATTCATCTAAAACGTTTCCTAGAAAAACTTTAAAAAGTCAATAATCTGGAGAGTTTTTGTAAGATGTTTCTTCCATCAACCAACGAAGAAACACATTGGTACTTTCCCATGATGAGTGAGTGCTTCAGGATCTCTTGCACTTACATGTGCAGCAGAGTACTGCAATGGAAGCATGCTGGGCCCATAACCCAGAGGTAGGCAGATTGAAACTATCCTCTGCTATATGCATTTTTTTTGTTAATTAAAGTAATCCAAAACTGGGATTGATATTTTGTCTCTTTTATTTTTACTTAAAGTACAATAACTTTTACCATTTTAATTTGTTTTAATAGTATATTGACAGTATTGTTTTCTTTCAAAAATCCACTTCATTTTCTTTACCCTATTATTAAAATGGTAATTGACAAAAACAAACTACATTGTCACCAGAAGAGCAATACAAAATGTACAAGTGATATATTAAAATCATCTTTCCAGCTTGAATTTCAATGATGCATTGGGGCAACGATTTTGTGAGAAACATCTTCACCCTTAAATAAAGATTTTCTTAATTCCTTACCTGTGTGCTAATTAGATATCACCTTGTTTTCACATTAAACAGACTTCCACATGAGAAAGCAGCAAGGATGCAGTGGCGTTAATGTTTCCTGGTGTCAACCTGTATTATTTCAGTAGACATTGAAATGAGGATACATCTTGCTGCCTTTCCAATGAAGCAAGTTTAATTTAGTAATAGGTGAAAAACCATCCCTACAAAGGTGTTAATCAGAGACTTGGCTTTGTGGACACTTTTCAGAGAACAAATTTGTTAGCATAAAAATAAAGCCAGAAAATGAAGAGCTGTTTAATCACGCAATTTGATTTTTTTGCCAGCATATTTCTTTTTCTCTGCAACCCACTGCTAAATTGTGCTTCCTAGATGTTTTTATAAAATCACTGAATCAAATCTAACTCTGATTACATCAGAGAAGGCCAGGTACCCTACACCATAACAGGGGGTATGAAATTTGACTTGTCTACTTAAAGATCACCAAAATCTGATAACAAGGTCAATTACGTCCCTGGGTGGGATTGAACCACCAACCTTATGGTTAATAGCCGTACACACTAACTGATTGCGCCACAGAGACACTTTGCAAAAGAACATACTGACAAATGCTAATAAGCATTCATCTAAAACGTTTCCTAGAAAAACTTAAAAACAGGGCTGGCCAAACCGGTCCTCGAGATCTTCAAACAGTTCATGTTTTCCAGGCCTCCTGGAGATCTGTAGAATGGTCAGTTAGGAATGAATGCAGCACATCTTAATTAGTAATGACTACACCTGTGCACCAGCTAGGTAGTCTAGAAAATGTGAACTGTTAGTA
This sequence comes from Pseudophryne corroboree, assembly GCF_028390025.1. Lineage (NCBI taxonomy): Eukaryota > Metazoa > Chordata > Amphibia > Anura > Myobatrachidae > Pseudophryne > Pseudophryne corroboree. The sequence goes on along the minus strand of NW_026967659.1, from coordinate 29,998 downwards.
GATCTCGAGGACTGGTTTGGCCAGCCCTGCTTTAAAAAGTCAATAATCTGGAGAGTTTTTGTAAGATGTTTCTTCCATCAACCAACGAAGAAACACATTGGTACTTTCCCATGATGAGTGAGTGCTTCAGGATCTCTTGAACTTACATGTGCAGCAGAGTACTGCAATGGAAGCATGCTGGGCCCATAACCCAGAGGTAGGCAGATTGAAACTATCCTCTGCTATATGCATTTTTTTTTTGTTAATTAAAGTAATCCAAAACTGGGATTGATATTTTGTCTCTTTTATTTTTACTTAAAGTACAATAACTTTTACCATTTTAATTTGTTTTAATAGTATATTGACAGTATTGTTTTCTTTTAAAAATCCACTTCATTTTCTTTACCCTATTATTAAAATGGTAATTGACAAAAACAAACTACATTGTCACCAGGAGAGCAATACAAAATGTACAAGTGATATATTAAAATCATCTTTCCAGCTTGAATTTCAATGATGCATTGGGTCAACAATTTTGTGAGAAACATCTTCACCCTTAAATAAAGATTTTCTTAATTCCTTACCTGTGTGCTAATTAGATATCACCTTGTTTTCACATTAAACAGACTTCCACATGAGAAAGCAGCAAGGATGCAGTGGCGTTAATGTTTCCTGGTGTCAACTTGTATTATTTCAGTAGACATTGAAATGAGGATGCATCTTGCTGCCTTTCCAATGAAGCAAGTTTAATTTAGTAATAGGTGAAAAACCATCCTTACAAAGGTGTTAATCAGAGACTTGGCTTTGTGGACACTTTTCAGAGAACAAATTTGTTAGCATAAAAATAAAGCCAGAAAATGAAGAGCTGTTTAATCACTCGATTGGATTTTTCTGCCAGCATATTTTTTTTCTCTGCAACCCACTGCTAAATTGTGCTACCTAGCTGTTTTTTATAAAATCACTGAATCAAATCTAACTCTGATTACATCAGAGAAGGCCATGTACCCTACACCATAAGAGGAGGTTTGAAATTTTGACTTGTCTACTTAAATATCACCAAAATCTGATCACAAGGTTAATTACGTCCCTGGGTGGGATTGAACCACCAACCTTTTGGTTAATAGTCAAACACACTAACCGATTGCGCCACAGAGACACTTTGCAAAAAGTACATACTGACAAAGGCTAATATGCATACATCTAGAACGTTTCCTAGAAAAACATTAAAAAATCAATAATCTGGAGAGTTTTTGTAAGATGTTTCTTCCATCAACCAATGAAGAAACACATTGGTACTTTCCCATGATGAGTGAGTGCTTCAGGATCTCTTGCACTTACGTGTGCAGCAGAGTACTGCAATGGAAGCATGCTGGACCCATAACCCAGAGGTAGGCAGTTTGAAACTATCCTTTGCTATATGCATTTTTTTTTGTTAATTTAAGTAATCAAAACTGGGATTGATATTTTTGCTCTTTTATTTTTACTTAAAGTACAATAACTTTTACCATTTTAATTTGTTTTAATAGTATATTGACAGTATAGTTTTCTTTCAAAAATCCACTTAATTTTCTTTACCCTATTATTAAAATGGTAATTGACAAAAAAAAACTACATTGTCAACAGAAGAGCAATACAAAATGTACAAGTGATATATTAAAATCATCTTTCCAGCTTGAATTTCAATGATGCATTGGGGCAACAATTTTGTGAGAAACATCTTCACCCTTAAATAAAGATTTTCGTAATTTCTTACCTGTGTGCTAATTAGATATCACCTTGTTTTCACATTAAACAGACTTCCACATGAGAAAGCAGCAAGGATGCAGTGGCGTTAATGTTTCCTGGTGTCAACCTGTATTATTTCAGTAGACATTGAAATGAGGATGCATCTTGCTGCCTTTCCAATGAAGCAAGTTTAATTTAGTAATAAGTGAAAAACCATCCCTACAAAGGTGTTAATCAGAGACTTGGCTTTGTGGACACTTTTCAGAGAACAAATTTGTTAGCATAAAAATAAAGCCAGAAAATGAAGAGCTGTTTAATCACGCAATTTGATTTTTTTGCCAGCATATTTCTTTTTCTCTGCAACCCACTGCTAAATTGTGCTTCCTAGATGTTTTTATAAAATCACTGAATCAAATCTAACTCTGATTACATCAGAGAAGGCCAGGTACCCTACACCATAACAGGGGGTATGAAATTTGACTTGTCTACTTAAAGATCACCAAAATCTGATAACAAGGTCAATTAGGTCCCTGGGTGGGATTGAACCACCAACCTTTTGGTTAATAGCCGTACATACTAACTGATTGCGCCACAGAGACACTTTGCAAAAGTTCATACTGACAAAGGCTAATAAGCATTCATCTAAAACGTTTCCTAGAAAAACTTTAAAAAGTCAATAATCTGGAGAGTTTTTGTAAGATGTTTCTTCCATCAACCAACGAAGAAACACATTGGTACTTTCCCATGATGAGTGAGTGCTTCAGGATCTCTTGCACTTACATGTGCAGCAGAGTACTGCAATGGAAGCATGCTGGGCCCATAACCCAGAGGTAGGCAGATTGAAACTATCCTCTGCTATATGCATTTTTTTTTTGTTAATTAAAGTAATCCAAAACTGGGATTGATATTTTGGCTCTTTTATTTTTACTTAAAGTACAATAACTTTTACCATTTTAATTTGTTTTAATAGTATATTGACAGTATTGTTTTCTTTTAAAAATCCACTTCATTTTCTTTACCCTATTATTAAAATGGTAATTGACAAAAACAAACTACATTGTCACCAGAAGAGCAATACAAAATGTACAAGTGATATATTAAAATCATCTTTCCAGCTTGAATTTCAATGATGCATTGGGGCAACGATTTTGTGAGAAACATCTTCACCCTTAAATAAAGATTTTCTTAATTCCTTACCTGTGTGCTAATTAGATATCACCTTGTTTTCACATTAAACAGACTTCCACATGAGAAAGCAGCAAGGATGCAGTGGCGTTAATGTTTCCTGGTGTCAACCTGTATTATTTCAGTAGACATTGAAATGAGGATGCATCTTGCTGCCTTTCCAATGAAGCAAGTTTAATTTAGTAATAGGTGAAAAACCATCCCTACAAAGGTGTTAATCAGAGACTTGGCTTTGTGGACACTTTTCAGAGAACAAATTTGTTAGCATAAAAATAAAGCCAGAAAATGAAGAGCTGTTTAATCACGCAATTTGATTTTTTTGCCAGCATATTTCTTTTTCTCTGCAACCCACTGCTAAATTGTGCTTCCTAGATGTTTTTATAAAATCACTGAATCAAATCTAACTCTGATTACATCAGAGAAGGCCAGGTACCCTACACCATAACAGGGGGTATGAAATTTGACTTGTCTACTTAAAGATCACCAAAATCTGATAACAAGGTCAATTAGGTCCCTGGGTGGGATTGAACCTCAACGCAACATCAGCAGGGGGCCCTGGCCTCATCACCATCCCAGGTCTTTCTCATGTATGTATCATGTATGTGTGATATATGTATGTATGATATATGTATGAATCATATATGTTTGTGATATATATATATATATATATATATATATATATTTATATTCCATAGACAAAAAACCTTACGGTTTCACATGTCCCATTAAGGCTTCTTAGACATGATCGAAATTTCAGAAGCCTGTTGTAACTCTTCCACTCAAACTCCAAAAAGCAATGAAATTCCGATCATTAAGGCTGACGCCTTAATGGACGTGTTCCTTGCGCAATACAGATATGGTATGCCATCACAGCCTGTGGGTAAGTGCAGATTCAGCACTCTCACAGAGTGAGATTGCTGTCACTCACACAATGGTGGAGCTGCTAATTCACAGATTTGTGTGCTCATTGGAATACACACATGCAGTCTATGCAACTGAAGGTCTGAGCAGTTTTGTGGTGCTCCCATCCCACACAGTGCCCACAACCATCCCATTCAGTCAACACAACAAAGCCACCTTGTTACAACATCCTTCTAACTCCATACATCCATCTCACTTAGTATACACATTTAGCTCCCTCAAACATCTTGGTTAATTGCTAAACTATAATACCCCATCTACGGTCTATGCATCTACACTTACTTCCCCTATACACCCCCATGCTGCCCGGTCTTCCCCAATCCCTACTGCTGTGTTCTCCCATCTGTGCTAGTCTGTACTAACTTATCTGTACCATCTGTCTTTCCCCACCTGTGCATTGTCTGTACCACCGTTTCCTTCTCTCTGTGCTGCTCAGTGTTTCCTTCTTCAACGTCACTCCGCCTCCTCCAGTACATGGCACACTGTCTTCTCTCCCATCTGCACCAGTTTTCTACCCATCCATGCCAGTGTTTTCAACCCATCTGCACCATTTCCCCCATCTGCACCGCTCTGTCTCCCTTCCCATACTTGCTGCTTAATCTACCCCCTATCCACACCACTCTTACCCTATTCATGTAGCTGACATCCTGAAGGTAAATTTAGTGGATCCTGCGCTCTTGGCAGGGGGATAACCGCCACAGCCCACCCCCCAGTGGTCCGGAAACGCCTCCGTTGTGCAGACCATGCCCTGCCAATGGCATTCTAACGCTGTTTGCACGCCCCCCTCCTTCCCCGCAACCACCTCTGCCTATCAATCAGGCAGGGTGATAGCATCTCACTGGGCTCCTGGGGTACGCACGCGCAGTGCGGCCATTGCACGTGCGCACCTCACAAACTAATTAAGACTGCAATCGCTGCTGCTGCTGCGGTCTGAATTACCCCCTGTGTTTCTCTGTCCCCCCCATTAGTGCTGCTTAGTGTTCCCTCTATCCACACACTTCTGTTCCCCCATCCACACCGCTCTCCTCCCTCCAATCAACAACACTCTTACCTCATCTGAGCAGCTTTGTCTTCCGCTCAGACCTTCAGTTGCATAGACTGCATGTGTGTATTCCAATGAGCACACAAATCTGTGAATTAGCAGCTCCACCATTGTGTGAGTGACAGCAATCTCACTCTGTGAGAGTGCTGAATCTGCACTTACCCACAGGCTGTGATGGCATACCATATCTGTATTGCGCAAGGAACACGTCCATTAAGGCGTCAGCCTTAATGATTGGAATTTCATTGCTTTTTGGAGTTTGAGTGGAAGAGTTACAACAGGTTTCTGAAATTTCGATCATGTCTAAGAAGCCTTAATGGGACATGTGAAACCGTAAGGTTTTTTGTCTATGGAATTTCATCGCTTTTTTTAAATTTATTTTTTTTATTCAGAAATGTAAAATTTCACTTAAAGAATAAACATTTGATTTTTTAAATGTTTAATGAAAATGTTCGTATAACATCACTGTTCTGTGCAAAATTATTTTATTAACCAAACCAAATTGTTTAAGGTCCGTACACACTTAACGATTTAATGAGCGACGTCGCTCATTTTATCGTTAAGTGTGTATGCAGCCAGCGACAAACGATGCGCGGCCCCGCGGGTCGGCAACAATCTTCGCTGTCGGTAGGGCATGCAGGAAGGATGTGGACTGTCGTCCACGACCTTCATGCAGGGCTGGCGGGGGCGTGACGTCACTGAGCGATATGAGCGGTCATATCGCTCAGTGTGTACAGTCGGCCGCCGGCCGGCCCGGGAGGGGAAACATTAGACGATGTAGCTCACAGAGCGACATCGTTTAATGTGTACGGGCCTTTAGACTTTGGTCAAAATATTTTGCTGCCTTTGCAGCTGATGCAGGGAGGGGGGTAGGCGGCAGCAGCCTGTAACTGAGGCTGGAGGTAGGCGTGAAATGCATTGCTTGTACGTGTGAGTGCGTGGTGTCAGGTGCTGCGCGTGTATATGTGTGTGTGTGTCAGGTGCTGCCTGTGTATGTGTGTGTCAGCTCCTGTGTGTATGTGTGTGTCAGGTGCTGCGTGTATATATGAGTGTGTCTGATGGTGCGTGTGTATGCGTCAGCTGCCGCACGTGTGTGTGTGTGTGTCAGGTGTTGCGGGTGTATATGTGTGTGAGTATCAGGTGCTCCGCGTGTGTACAAGTGTATGTCTGGTGCTGTGCATGAATACGTATGTCTGTGTCAGGTGATGCGCGTGTACATGAGTGTGCGTCAGGTGCTGCGCGTGTACATGAGTGTGCATTAGGTGCTGCGCGTGTACATGAGTGTGCGTCAGGTGCTGCGTGTGTACATGAGTGTGCGTCAGGTGCTGCGCGTGTACATGTGCGTGCGTCAGGTGCTGCGCGTGTACATGTGTGTGCCTCAGGTGCTGCACGTGTCTATGTGTGTGTGAGTAAGGCACTGCGTGTGTATGTGTGTGTCTGATGGTGTGCGTGTATATGTATGTGTCAGGTGCTGCATGTATATGCATGTGTCAGGTGCTGCGTGTATATGCATGTGTCAGGTGCTGCGTGTATATGCATGTGTCAGGTGCTGCGTGTATATGCATGTGTCAGGTGCTGCATGTTTATTTTATTGTGTCTGATGGTACGTGTGTGTGTCAGGTGCCGCACGTGTATGTGTGTGTGTGTCAGGTGTTGCGCGTGTATGTGTGGGTCAGGTGCTGCATGTTTATTTTATTGTGTCTGATGCTACGTGTGTGTGTGTGTCAGGTGCCGCACGTGTATGTGTGTGTGTCAGGTGTTGCGCGTGTATGTGTGGATCAGGTGCTGCATGTTTATTTTATTGTGTCTGATGCTACGTGTGTGTGTGTCAGGTGCCGCACGTGTATGTGTGTGTGTCAGGTGTTGCGCGTGTATGTGTGTGTCAGGTGCCGCGCGTGTATGTGTGTGTCAGGTGCCGTTCCCCTTCTTCCCATCCCAGCTCTCTCTGTAGAATACAGCTCTGCACCCAGAGAGAGGGAAAGACTAGGGGGCTGATCACTGCACTGCTCACTTTTTGGTCATGAGTTCGGCCTCCTGTTTCTTCCAGTGCTGTGTTCCTGCAGCCTAGCCCTCCCTGTTGTGCCAGAGAATCAGCCCTTCCTTCCCCTGACAGAGAGAGAGAGCCCGAGGCAGATACACTCTTCCCGTAGCTGGCCTACCCCCAGTACTTCAGCACTGGCCATGCGGCAGTCAACAAAGGAGACCAGCAGGGGGTTCTGGCAGCATCAACTGTGGCCACAGCTGGATCGGGGAGGCCTGCAGTGTCTGAGGTGGGCAACACTTCCTCCGCCGCTGTCACCTTCCCCTGCCGGAGAGAAAGCCAGAGACATACCCTTCCCGCAGCTGGGATACCCCTAGTACCTCAGCGCTGGACAGGCAGAAGTCTATGGAGGGGACCGGCAGGGGTTTCGGGCCGCCGCCGCAGCAGCGGCCGCAGTCAGATCAGGGAGGCCTGCAGGGTCAGAACTGGGCAGCACTTCCACCAACACTGTCACCTCTGTGCTGGGCATGTACACCAGTCCGTACGGACGGAGGTGTCCACAACAGGCAGCAGTATAATGAGTCAGACAAACTCATTACACGCTGCCCACTGCTGCGCCGCATGCCCTCGATGGAGGAAGCCTAGATGCGGTCCCCAGCGGCAGCGAGGGAGAAGGGTGATCACATCACCCTTCAACCCAGCACCTCACAATCAGCTGGGGATCTGCAGTAGCTTCATCTCTCTCTTCCTCTCCCTCTCTGACAGCACAGCAGCCCCTCTGGGTCCCATGTAGCTCTGCCCCCCTGCTCACAGTTCACTCGGCCTCTCCTGATTAAAAAGAAAATAAGAGCCTGACCTGCTGCTCAGATGCGAGGAGGGGACGGGCGGTAGGTCCTCTGTGAGTACACTACACAGTCAAAATTAACTCTGACTCCTCACAACAGTGTGGACTGCAGGCGACGTCAGATGCCAATTTGGGTGTGCTTGCCGCACTACCTGCCCATCAAGCCCAACGTGGCATTTTGTATTAGGAACCCTATAACAGCATTCCGACATCCCTCCCTATGACGCTGCCATCCATACACTGCCGCTCTCATACATCCGTACACCGCCACTCTCATACATCCGCACACTGCCGCTCTCACACAACTGTACACTGTTGCTCTCATACATCCATACACTGCCGCTCTCATACATCCGTACAACCCCGCTCTCATACATCCGTACAACCCCGCACTCTTACAGCCGCACTCTTACAGCCGCACTCTTACAGCCGCACACTGCCGCACTCTTACAGCCGCACACCGCCGCACGCATACAGCCGCACACCATCGCACTCATACAGCCGCACACCGACGCAGTTATACAGCCGTACATTGCCGCTCTCATACATCCGCACACTGCCGCTCTCATACATCCGCACACTGCCGCTCACATCTATACATACATAGCCTCCATACATCTACACATCCAATCCCCGCGCAAGGGAACACTGAAATCACTATCACTTTTCCCCGGGGTGTGACCACAGCCAGCCACTACTCCGGCCACCTTCTTGTGACACCAAAATGCATCTTACCTATCATCAGGGTGGTGCTGCTGCTGGGGGCAGGTTGCTGCCTCAGTCTCCTAGTTGGTGCTGCGATTGGAGGGGGTACTGCTTCCCTGTGCTGCCACTGTCTCCCGGATCATCGTGCCGCTGGCTGAATTGCAGCTTGACGCTACTGCTGCCGGGAGTAACAGCTTCCTGACTGTTGTTGCTGGTGGCTGCCTACTGCTCATTGCCGCCGGAACACTGACCGGCTCGGCAGTGATGCTGGCGGAGGAGTAGTGGCGGTGGGGTGGTGCCTGCTCCCTTCCCTCGAGCATGCCGCAGTGTAAAAAAATAAATAATAGAGAGCATACCAGGGTGAGAGTCTGTATGGATCACAGTGATTACACGGGGCACAGCATAAGGACACCTTGCTGTGAGGGGCTCTGCCCACACAGATTGCTGCACCCTCTCTGATGTCAGCCGCTGCCCTCTCGTTCTCTGGGCGGCCAGTTCCAGTGTGAGGTAGGAGAGGAAGAGAACACACAGGTGTTAGGCGCCGTGGTCCGCGATGTCCTCGCGGCCCGGCGCCTAGCAACTAGGGACGCCGAGTGTGCTAGCCGCCGGCTCCCTAGCAACGCTAGGACGCCGGGCGCGCTGAGCCGCCTGGACCCTAGCAACGGGGACGCCACGGACGGACTGCGCTCCCCTTGCAGGGTCAATCAAGTAAACTACACACACACACACTTGTCTTCTGGTCATGCAGCAAGGCAGCTGCACGGCATTGTGCTAATCAGGCTCTGAACTTCTGATTGAAGGACTCCCTGCTAAATACCTTCTCAGTGCTTCACACAGACGCCGGTAATAGCTTCCTGCATGCTGCTTTGGTTTGCTGACGTCTGTTCCAGTTCTGCTGTGTCCGGTCATTCCTGTCCTCAGAGTTCCTGAATCTTAGTGTTGTCATCTCTTCCCAAGGAGTCTTCCAGTCCTCATTTACCCGCAACAGTCGCTAGAGGATCTCGTGTGGTTTTCGTGAGTGGCGGCTCTGCCGCGTGCTGCGGCCTAGGCCGCTTTATTTTGTATTCTGTGTTGGTGCATTTGCGGAGGTTTACGCTCCCACACTCCTCTCCGGAACTCGCCGGTGCCGGGTAGAAGAGTGGACAAGTGGGTATTTTGGTTGTCCTTTTCCCTGGCGGTTTTCCGCACATACTCTAGTTTAAAGTTAGTTTTGAGCCCCTGGCTTTGTTGTTTAGTAGAGGGCCCCTTGTTATCACCCTGTCTCGGATTTCTCTTGGTCTCCCATTAAGACCTGAGGGGGCATCGGAGTTGGGCAGACGTAATCCGCCCTTCAAACGCGGCAGCCATGGGCCCAAGCAACCATAGTCTCGCAAGAGATTTCTGACAGCACGGGCGAGACAACGGAGATAGGGCGCCAGGGGCTATTCCCGTTCCCACTCCCTTTCCAAGCATTACGTTCCAGTACTCAGGTCCTTGCTATAAGATATCCCCAGACCAGAGTATTGGAATCATAACAACAGGAGAGCAGCCCTGATATATAACAGAGGTGGAAGTTCTATAGGCAGCAGAGACGGAGACCAGCCAGCCAGTCTCCCAGTGCCCTGATCACTACACGCCGCCAGCACAGCATTACAGGAGGGTCCTATAGTGCTGCCCTGAGCTAACAGGTGTGTGTACCAGTGTGCTGCGCCCTGGTGTCTCTGAGAGGGGTGAGGTCACCGTGCCGCTTTAGTATATGGCTTTTCCTTAGTACTGTAAGTTACAGCCCTGCACTAGTAGTGGCAACTCTGCCCTATGTGAACCTGTGAGGTTATTTTCCTATTTACAGAATAACCGGGGAGAAGGCGGCCATATTGCGGCTCTCAAGAGAAGGCACTCTAGTACACCCCCTGCTGGCGGCCACTGCGCAGGCGCAACAAATTGAAATGCCCGATCTCTATAATGGGGCATATTTCTCTTAATTAAAAAAAACCTGTAACTTTCTGAAAAACCACAACCCCAAAAGGCACTTCACAGGGACATGCTCTATCTAATAAAACAAACCCCAAGTCATATATATATATATATATATATATATATATATATATATATATATATATATATAATAAGATTTTACTCACCGGTAAATCTATTTCTCGTAGTCCGTAGTGGATGCTGGGACTCCGTAAGGACCATGGGGAATAGCGGCTCCGCAGGAGACTTGGCACAACTAAAGAGAGCTTTAGGACTACCTGGTGTGCACTGGCTCCTCCCCCTATGACCCTCCTCCAGACCTCAGTTAGGATACTGTGCCCGGAAGAGCTGACACTAAGGAAGGATTTTGAATCCCGGGTAAGACTCATACCAGCCACACCAATCACACCGTACAACTCGTGATATTATACCCAGTTAACAGTATGACAACAACGGAGCCTCTGCACAGATGGCTCTCAACAATAACCCTTTTGTTAACAATAACTATGTACAAGTACTTGGGATGGGCGCCCAGCATCCACTACGGACTACGAGAAATAGATTTACCGGTGAGTAAAATCTTATTTCTCTGACGTCCTAGTGGATGCTGGGAACTCCGTAAGGACCATGGGGAATAGCGGCTCCGCAGGAGACTGGGCACAAAAAGTAAAAGCTTTAGACTAGCTGGTGTGCACTGGCTCCTCCCCCTATGACCCTCCTCCAAGCCACAGTTAGATTTTTGTGCCCGAACGAGAAGGGTGCAAGCTAGGTGGCTCTCCTGAGCTGCTTAGAAGTAAAAGTTTAAATAGGTTTTTTATTTTCAGTGAGTCCTGCTGGCAACAGGCTCACTGCATCGTGGGACTAAGGGGAGAAGAAGCGAACTCACCTGACTGCAGAGTGGATTGGGCTTCTTGGCTACTGGACATTAGCTCCAGAGGGACGATCACAGGTTCAGCCTGGATGGGTCCCGGAGCCGCGCCGCCGGCCCCCTTACAGAGCCAGAAGAGCGAAGAGGTCCGGAGAAAGCGGCGGCAGAAGACGTTCCTGTCTTCAAATAAGGTAGCGCACAGCACTGCAGCTGTGCGCCATTGCTCTCAGCACACTTCACACTCCGGTCACTGAGGGTGCAGGGCGCTGGGGGGGAGCGCCCTGAGACGCAATAAAAACAATATAAAAACCTTATATGGCTAAAAAAAATGCATCACATATAGCTCCTGGGCTATATGGATGCATTTATCCCCTGCCAGTTTCCTGAAAAAAGCGGGAGAAAAGGCCGCCGTGAAGGGGGCGGAGCCTTTCTCCTCAGCACACAAGCGCCATTTTCTTTCACAGCTCCGCTGGAAGGACGGCTCCCTGACTCTCCCCTGCAGTCCTGCACTACAGAAACAGGGTAAAACAGAGAGGGGGGCACTATTGGCAGCTAATATATAAATACAGCAGCTATAACAGGGAGTAACACTTATATAAGGTTATCCCTGTATATATATAGCGCTCTGGTGTGTGCTGGCAAACTCTCCCTCTGTCTCCCCAAAGGGCTAGTGGGGTCCTGTCCTCTATCAGAGCATTCCCTGTGTGTGTGCTGGGTGTCGGTACGATTGTGTCGACATGTATGAGGAGGAAAATGATGTGGAAGCAGAGCAATTGCCTGTGTTAGTGATGTCACCCCCTAGGGGGTCGACACCTGACTGGATGGTAGTAATTAAAGAATTACGTGACAATGTCAGCACTTTGCAAAAAACTGTTGACGACATGAGACAGCCGACAAATCAATTAGTGCCTGTTCAGGCGTCTCAGACACCGTCAAGGGCGCTAAAACGCCCGTTACCTCAGATGGTCGACACAGACCCTGACACGGATACTGAATCCAGTGTCGACGGTGACGAGACAAACGTAATGTCCAGTAGGGCCACACGTTACATGATCACGGAAATGAAGGAGGCATTAAACATTTCTGACACTACAAGTACCACAAAAAAGGGTATTATGTGGGGTGTGAAAAAACTACCAGTGGTTTTTCCTGAGTCAGATGAATTAAATGAGGTGTGTGATAAAGCGTGGGTTTCCCCCGATAAAAAACTGCTGATTTCTAATAAATTATTGGCACTATACCCTTTCCCGCCAGAGGTTAGGGCACGTTGGGAAACACCCCCTAGGGTAGATAAGGCGCTCACACGCTTATCAAAACAAGTGGCATTACCGTCTCCTGATACGGCCGCTCTCAAGGAACCAGCTGATAGAAGGCTGGAAAATATCTTAAAAGGTATATACACACATACCGGTGTTATACTGCGACCAGCGATCGCCTCAGCCTGGATGTGCAGCGCTGGAGTGGCTTGGTCGGATTCCCTGACTGAAAATATTGATACCCTGGATAGGGACAGTATATTATTAACTATAGAGCATTTAAAGGATGCATTACTATATATGCGAGATGCACAGAGGGATATTTGCACCCTGGCATCTAGAGTAAGTGCGATGTCCATTTCTGCCAGAAGAACGTTATGGACGCGACAGTGGTCAGGTGATGCGGATTCCAAACGACATATGGAAGTATTGCCGTATAAAGGGGAGGAGTTATTTGGGGTCGGTCTATCGGACCTGGTGGCCACAGCAACGGCTGGAAAATCCACCTTTTTACCCCAGGTCACCTCTCAGCAGAAAAAGACACCGTCTTTTCAAACCCAGTCCTTTCGTCCCTATAAGGGCAAGAGGGAAAAAGGCCGCTCGTTCCTGCCCCGGGGCAGAAGAAGGGGAAAAAGACTGCACCATGCAGCCTCTTCCCAGGAGCAGAAGCCCTCCCCCGCTTCTGCCAAGTCCTCAGCATGACGCTGGGGCTCTGCAAGCAGACTCGGGCACGGTGGGGGGCCGTCTCAAGAATTTCAGCGCGCAGTGGGCTCACTCGCAAGTGGACCCCTGGATCCTGCAGGTAGTATCACAGGGGTACAAATTGGAATTCGAGACGTCTCCCCCTCGCTGGTTCCTGAAGTCTGCTCTACCAACGTCTCCCTCCGACAGGGAGGCAGTATTGGAAGCTATTCACAAGCTGTATTCCCAGCAGGTGATAATCAAGGTACCCCTCCTACAACAGGGAAAGGGGTATTATTCCACGCTGTTTGTGGTACCGAAGCCGGACGGCTCGGTGAGACCAATTTTAAATCTAAAATCTTTGAACACTTACATAAAAAGGTTCAAATTCAAGATGGAGTCACTCAGAGCAGTGATAGCGAACCTGGAAGAAGGGGACTATATGGTATCTCTAGACATCAAGGATGCTTATCTCCATGTCCCAATCTACCCTTCTCACCAAGGGTACCTCAGGTTTGTGATACAAAACTGTCATTATCAGTTTCAGACGCTGCCGTTTGGATTGTCCACGGCACCACGGGTCTTTACCAAGGTAATGGCCGAAATGATGATTCTTCTTCAAAGAAAAGGCGTATTAATTATCCCTTACTTGGACGATCTCCTGATAAGGGCAAGGTCCAGGGAACAGTTAGAGGTCGGAGTAGCACTATCTCAGGTAGTGCTACGTCAGCACGGGTGGATTCTAAATATCCCAAAATCACAGCTGATTCCAACAACACGTCTACTGTTCCTAGGGATGATTCTGGACACAGTCCAGAAAAAGGTGTTTCTCCCAGAGGAGAAGGCCAGGGAGTTATCCGAGCTAGTCAGGAACCTCCTAAAACCAGGACAAGTGTCAGTGCATCAGTGCACGAGAGTCCTGGGAAAAATGGTGGCTTCTTAGGATTGGATGCTGGTAACCACGGATGCCAGCCTGAGAGGCTGGGGAGCAGTCACACAGGGAAGAAATTTCCAGGGCTTGTGGTCAAGCATGGAAACGTCTCTTCACATAAATATCCTAGAGCTAAGGGCCATTTACAATGCCCTAAGTCAAGCAAGGCCTCTGCTTCAGGGTCAACCGGTATTGATCCAGTCGGACAACATCACGGCTGTCGCCCACGTAAACAGACAGGGCGGCACAAGAAGCAGGAGGGCAATGGCAGAAGCTGCAAGGATTCTCCGCTGGGCGGAAAATCATGTGATAGCACTGTCAGCAGTGTTCATTCCGGGAGTGGACAACTGGGAAGCAGACTTCCTCAGCAGACACGACCTCCACCCGGGGGAGTGGGGACTTCATCCAGAAGTCTTCCAAGTGATTGTAAACCGTTGGGAAAAACCAAAGGTGGACATGATGGCGTCCCGTCTCAACAAGAAACTGGACAGATATTGCGCCAGGTCAAGGGACCCTCAGGCAATAGCGGTGGACGCTCTGGTAACTCCGTGGGTGTTCCAGTCGGTATATGTGTTCCCTCCTCTTCCTCTCATACCAAAAGTACTGAGAATCATAAGAAGGAGAGGAGTAAGAACGATACTCGTGGCTCCGGAATGGCCAAGAAGAACTTGGTACCCGGAGCTGCAAGAGATGCTCACGGAGGACCCGTGGCCTCTACCTCTAAGGAAGGACCTGCTCCAGCAGGGACCTTGTCTGTTCCAAGACTTACCGCGGCTGCGTTTGACGGCATGGCGGTTGAACGCCGGATCCTGAAGGAAAAAGGCATTCCAGATGAAGTCATCCCTACCCTGATCAAGGCCAGGAAGGATGTAACTGCAAAACATTATCATCGCATTTGGCGAAAATATGTTGCGTGGTGTGAGGCCAAGAAGGCCCCTACTGAGGATTTTCAACTGGGTCGTTTCCTACATTTCCTGCAAGCAGGATTGTCTATGGGCCTAAAATTAGGATCCATTAAGGTTCAAATTTCGTCCCTGTCGATCTTCTTCCAGAAAGAACTGGCTTCAGTGCCTGAAGTTCAGACGTTTGTCAAAGGGGTACTGCATATACAGCCTCCTTTTGTGCCTCCAGTGGCACCTTGGGATCTCAATGTAGTTTTAGGGTTCCTAAAATCACATTGGTTTGAACCACTTGCCACAGTGGATTTGAAATATCTCACATGGAAAGTGGTAATGCTGTTGGCCCTGGCTTCAGCCAGGCGCGCATCAGAATTGGCGGCTTTATCCTATAAAAGCCCTTACCTGATATTTCATTCGGATAGGGCGGAATTGAGGACTCGTCCTCAATTTCTCCCTAAGGTGGTTTCAGCGTTTCACATGAATCAACCTATTGTGGTACCTGTGGCTACTAGGGACTTGGAGGACTCCAAGTTGCTGGACGTAGTCAGGGCCCTGAAAATATATGTTTCCAGGACGGCTGGAGTCAGAAAATCTGACTCGCTGTTTATACTGTATGCACCCAACAAACTGGGTGCTCCTGCTTCTAAGCAGACGATTGCTCGTTGGATTTGTAGTACAATTCAACTTGCACATTCTGTGGCAGGCCTGCCACAGCCAAAATCTGTAAAAGCCCATTCCACAAGGAAGGTGGGCTCATCTTGGGCGGCTGCCCGAGGGGTCTCGGCTTTACAACTTTGCCGAGCAGCTACTTGGTCAGGGGCAAACACGTTTGCTAAATTCTACAAATTTGATACCCTGGCTGAGGAGGACCTGGAGTTCTCTCATTCGGTGCTGCAGAGTCATCCGCACTCTCCCGCCCGTTTGGGAGCTTTGGTATAATCCCCATGGTCCTTACGGAGTTCCCAGCATCCACTAGGACGTCAGAGAAAATAAGAATTTACTTACCGATAATTCTATTTCTCATAGTCCGTAGTGGATGCTGGGCGCCCATCCCAAGTGCGGATTGTCTGCAATACTTGTATATAGTTATTGTTACAAACAAATCGGGTTGTTTATTGTTGGAAGCCATCTTTTCAGAGGCTCCTACGGTTATCATACTGTTAACTGGGTTCAGATCACGAGTTGTACGGTGTGATTGGTGTGGCTGGTATGAGTCTTACCCGGGATTCAAGATCCTTCCTTATTATGTACGCTCGTCCGGGCACAGTATCTTAACTGAGGCTTGGAGGAGGGTCATAGGGGGAGGAGCCAGTGCACACCAGCTAGTCTAAAGCTTTTACTTTTTGTGCCCAGTCTCCTGCGGAGCCGCTATTCCCCATGGTCCTTACGGAGTTCCCAGCATCCACTACGGACTATGAGAAATAGAATTATCGGTAAGTAAATTCTTATTTTTCTCTGACGTCCTAAGTGGATGCTGGGACTCCGTAAGGACCATGGGGATTATATCAAAGCTCCCAAACGGGAGGGAGAGTGCGGATGACTCTGCAGCACCGAATGAGCGAACTCCAGGTCCTCCTCAGCCAGGGTGTCAAACTTGTAAAATCTTGCAAATGTGTTTGACCCCGACCAAGTAGCAGCTCGGCAAAGTTGTAAAGCAGAGACCCCTCGGGCAGCCGCCCAAGAAGAGCCCACCTTCCTCGTGGAATGGGCTTTTACTGATCTAGAATGCGGCAGTCCCGCCGCAGAATGACAGTCCTGTACCACAAATCTGAGGTACTCCTGGTGAGGAGAGTAAATGGGGACATGCAGGTAAGCATCCTTGATGTCCAGTGATACCATGTAATCCCCTTCCTCCAGGCTTGAGATAACCGCCCTGAGCGATTCCATCTTGAACTTGAACCGTTTTATATACGTGTTCAAAGATTTAAAATTTAAAATGGGTCTCACCAAACCGTCCGGTTTCGGTACCACAAACATTGTGGAATAGTAACCCCTTCCTTGTTGAAGGAGGGGTACCTTGACTATCACCTGCTGCAAATACAGCTTGTGAATTTGCCTCTATCACAGCCTCCCTGTCCAAGGGAGATGTTGGCAAGGCAGATTTTAGGAAACGGCGAGAGGACGACGTCTCGAATTCCAGCTTGAATCCCTGAGACACTACTTGTAGAATCCAGGGATCCACCTGTGAGCAAGCTCACTGATTGCTGAAGCACTTGAGACGGGCCCCCACCGCACCTGGCTCCACCAGTGGAGCCCCAGCGTCATGCTGTGGACTTAGCGGAAGCGGGGGAGGACTTTTGTTCCTGGGAACTGGCTGTATATATATATATATATATATGCACACACACTCATGTATATACATGTATACACAAATACACGTATGTACATGTTTATGTATGTAAAATACACTGAGTACATTATATTTATGAATTAATTGCTTCCCGATTCTGCAGCAGCATCATCAGCACCATCAGTGTTACTCACAGTCACTTCACACTGACTGCTGCACAACACATCACTTAATTTCCGGGCCGCCCGCCACCTGGTGAAGAGACATGGGAGATGAAGGACCAGCAGTGCCACGTTGAGCGGAAGTATTGTGAATTAGTTACCCACACACTCCTTGTGACACCTGCTCCCCGTCTGCCCTCCCACCCGCCGCCTGCCATCCGGAACCCGCACTGACAAGTAAGTCTCAGCAGAATGTGTCTGCCGGCGGCTCCCAGTCCCCCCTAGAGGAACACTGCCAGTGGTGTGGCAGCCGCGGCACACTAGGACTGAGAGACCGCAGCGGGAGGAAAGCACGGGTGGGCGGGAGGAGAGCATAGGCGGACATCACCACGTCACATTGCAAGGTGACACCAGTCCCCCCAGTGAGGCCGCCGACGAATGCACTCAGCATAGTATTAGCAGCAGGCAGAGGGGGGGCGGGCGCAGCGGTGGTGGGAGGTACGGAAATGAGCTACAGGCTAGGCTCCACCGATCACACACTCAGCGATCACTGTGCCACAGCAAGCGTGGCGTGCAGCGGTGCTGGACATTAGGGAGTGCCTGTGCGCACCAGGCACCCCCTGTACGCACGCCTATGCGCTACCACCCCCCATATGCCACACTACATCACTATGCTATAGCCCTCCCATATGCTGCACTTCATAGTTACACTATACCCCCCATACAACATACTACATCACCACACTACACTACTCACAATAAAATTAAAACATCCCAGTTCCTCATTCTTAATGAGCTCACGTGAGTTCTCTCCCCAACGGAGCTCCAGACCAAGTAACAATGAAGACACCAGCAGCGTGTAGGGGGCAGGCCTGGTCCACTTGTCAGGAGAGAGCAGTCACTGGAGGGTAAGAAGGGGGCGGGGCTTAGTCCTACAGACGGGAGAGAGCACAGACAGGAGAGAGCAAGGTACAGGGGTAGAAGGGGACGGCTGATGTGAAGAAGGGGGCGGGGCCTATTCTTGCATCCTTTCAAAATTCGACTTTTTAAAATTCGACATTTGACAAATTCGACTTTTCTGCAATGGTACAAATGCGGCAATTCAACAAAAGTATATTCAATTGAAGTTTGTAAATTCGACAACAGTGCTTTTAAACAGTAAATTCGTCATTTTCAATCCGCCACACTTTGCAGGCGGAATCTAATAAAAAATAATATTTTTTTGGGGTAATAGCATATCTATTTATATTAGAAGGGATTAGGTACTTGGTTTGTCTTTTTTGGAGGCACAAGTATTATTTATATATTTTTTAAAAGATTATTATTATTTTATTTATTTTTTTAAATGGAATGTGAAAAACCCGGAAAAGAAAAATTGCGTGGGGTCCCCCCTCCAAAGCATAACCAGCCTCGGGCTCTTCGAGCCGGTCCTGGTTCTAAAAATCCGGGGGAAAAACGGACAGGGGATCCCCCGTATTTTTAAAACCAGCTCCGGGCTCTGCGCCTGGTGCTGGTGCAAAAAATACGGGGGACAAAAAGAGTAGGGTCCCCCATTATTTTTACACCAGCATCGGGCTCCACTAGCTGGACAGATAATGCCACAGCCGGGGGTCACTTTTATACAGTGCCCTGCGGCCGTGGCATTAAATATCCAACTAGTCACCCCTGGCCGGGGTACCCTGGGGGAGTGGGGACCCCTTCAATCAAGGGGTCCCCCCCCAGCCACCCAAGGGCCAGGGGTGAAGCCCGAGGCTGTCCCCCCCATCCAAGGGCTGCGGATGGGAGGCTGATAGCCTTGAGAAAATTGAAAGAATATTGTTTTTTCCAGTAGTACTACAAGTCCCAGCAAGCCTCCCCCGCAATCTGGTACTTTGAGAACCACAAGTACCAGCATGCGGGAGAAAAACGGGCCCGCTGGTACCTGTAGTTCTACTGGGGAAAAAATACCCAAATAAAAACAGGACACAGACACCGTGAAAGTATAACTTTATTTCACACCTGCCGACACACACATACTTACCTATGTTGACACGAAGCAGTCGGTCCTCTTCTCCAAGTAGAATCCACGGGTACCTGAAAATAAAAGATAATTATACTCACCTGATCCAGGTTCCAGATTAACTCCACGTACTTGGCAAAACAACAAACCGAACACCCGGACCAGACGGACTGAAAGGGGTCCCATGTTTACACATGGGACCCCTTTCCACGAATGCAGACATCAGATTCTCGCGGGAATCCGACAGCGGGATGATGACGTTCGGGCGCGCTCGGGTTAGCCGAGCAAGGCGGGAAGGTTCGAACCTGCCTCGGACCCATGTAAATGGGTGACGTTCGGGGGGTCCGATTCCGACGAACCGAACCCACTCATCACTAGTATGTACGTGTGTGTCAGGTGCCGTGCGCGGTACGTGTGTGTGTGTCAGGTGTCGTGCGGTGTACGTGTGTGTGTGTGTGTGTGTGTCAGGTGGCGCGTACCTACATGTGTGTATGTCAGGTGCTGTGCATGTGTGGTACGTACACGCGTGTATGTGTCAGGTGCCGCGCGTGTACGTGTGTGTGTGTGTGTGTGTGTGCCAGTGTGCCAGGAGCCACGCGTGTACATGCGTGAGGGTGTCAGGAGCCGCGCGTATACGTACGTGTGTGTGTCAGGAGCCGAGCGCGTACGTACATGTGTGTGTGTCAGGAGCAACGCGCGTGTGTGTCAGGAGCCACACGTGTGCATACGTGTGTGTGTCAGGTGCCACACATGTACGTACGTGTGTGTGTGTGTGTCAGGTGCCGCGCGTTGTACGTGTGTGTGTCAAGTGCCGCGTGTGTACGTACGTATGTGTGTGCCTGGAGCCGCGCGTGTACATACATGTGTGTGTGTGTGTCTCAGGTGCTGTACGTGTATGTGTGTGTCTCAGGTGCTGCACGTGTATATGTGTGTATTTCAGGTGCTGCATTTGTATGCGTCAGCTGCCACGTGGGTGTCAGGTGTTGAGCGTGTATGTGTTTGTGTCAGCTGTCGCATCTGTATGTGTGTGACTGTCAGGTGCTGCGCGTGTATGTGTGTGTCAGGTGCTGTTCATGTATGTGGGAGTGGCAGGTGCTGCATGTGTATATATGTGTGAGTGGCAGGTGCTGCGTGTGTATACGAGTGTGTGTGAGGTGCTGCGAGTGTATGTGTGTGTTAGGTGCTCTGAGTGTATATGATTGTGTGTCAGGTGCTGTGCGTGTGCGCGTTAAATGCCACATGTATATATGTGTGTCAGGTGCTGCGTGTGTGTGTGTGTCAGGTGCTGCATGTTTGTATGTGTCAGGTGCTGCATGTCTGTATGTGTGTGTGTGTCAGGCGCTGCATGTCTGTGTGTGTGTATGTGTGTGTGTCAGGTGCTGCATGTCTGTATATGTGTGTGGGTGTGTCAGGTGATGCATGTCTGTGTGTGTGGGTGTGTCAGGTTGATGCATGTGTGTGTGTGTGGGTGTGTCAGGTGCTGCATGTCTGTGTGTGTGTGTGGGTGTGTGTGTCTGTCAGGTGCTGCATGTGTGTGTCAGGTGCTGCATGTCTGCGTGTGTGTGTGTCAGGCGCTGTATGTCTGCGTGTGTGTGTCAGGCGCTGCATATCTGTGTCAGGTGCTGTGTGTGTGTGTGTGTGTGTGTGTGTGTGCGTGTCTGTCAGGTGCTGCGTGTCTGCGTGTGTCAGGCGCTGCGTGTCTGCGTGTGTGTCAGGCGCTGCGTGTCTGCGTGTGTGTCAGGCGCTGCGTGTCCTGCGTGTGTGTCAGGCGCTGCGTGTCTGCGTGTGTGTCAGGCGCTGCGTGTCTGCGTGTGTGTCAGGCGCTGCGTGTCTGCGTGTGTGTCAGGCGCTGCGTGTCTGCGTGTGTGTCAGGCGCTGCGTGTCTGCGTGTGTGTCAGGCGCTGCGTGTCTGCGTGTGTGTCAGGCGCTGCGTGTGTGTCAGGCGCTGCGTGTGTGTCAGGCGCTGCGTGTGTGTCAGGCGCTGCGTGTGTGTCAGGCGCTGCGTGTCTGCGTGTGTGTCAGGCGCTGCGTGTCTGTCAGGCGCTGCGTGTCTGTCAGGCGCTGCGTGTCTGTCAGGCGCTGCGTGTCTGTCAGGCGCTGCGTGTCTGTCAGGCGCTGCGTGTCTGCGTGTGTGTCAGGCGCTGCGTGTGTGTCAGGCGCTGCGTGTGTGTCAGGCGCTGCGTGTGTGTCAGGCGCTGCGTGTCTGCGTGTGTGTCAGGCGCTGCGTGTCTGCGTGTGTGTCAGGCGCTGCGTGTCTGCGTGTGTGTCAGGCGCAGCGCCTGACACACACGCAGACACGCAGCGCCTGACACACACGCAGACACGCAGCGCCTGACACACACGCAGACACGCAGCGCCTGACACACACGCAGCGCCTGACACACACGCAGAGCCTGACACACACGCAGCGCCTGACACACACGCAGACGACGCAGCGCCTGACAGACACGCAGCGCCTGACAGACACGCAGCGCCTGACAGACACGCAGCGCCTGACAGCGTGTCTGCGTGTTTGTGTGTCAGGTGCTGCGTGTGTGTGTCAGGTGCTGCGTGTGTGTGTGTCAGATGCAGCGTGTCTGCGTGTGTCTCAGGTGCTGCGGTGTGAGTATGTCAGGTGCTGCGTGTGTCAGGAGCATGTGAGTGTCAGGTGCGTGTGTGTGTCAGGCGCTGCGTGTGTCAGGCGCTGCGTGGTGTCAGGCGCTGCGTGTGTCAGGCGCGTGTGTGTCAGGCGCTGCCTGTGCGTCAGGCGCTGCGTGTCTGTGTGTGTCAGGCGCTGCGGGTCTGTGTGTGTCAGGCGCTGCGTGTCTGTGTGTGTCAGGCGCTGCGTGTGTGTGTCAGGCGCTGCCTGTGCGTGTGTGCCAGGCGCTGCCTGTGCGTGTGTGTGTCAGGCGCCGCGTGTCTGTCAGGCACCGTGTGTCTGTCAGGCGCCGCGTGTGCGTCAGGCACCGCGTGTGCGTCAGGCGCCGCGTGTGCGTCAGGCGCCGCGTGTCTATGTGCGTCAGGCGCCGCGTGTGAGTGTGTGCGTGTGTGTCAGGTCCGTGTGAGTGTCAGGTGCTGCGTCTGTGTGTGCGTGTTTCAGGTGCTGCGTGTGAGTGTGTGCGCGTGTGGTCAGGTCCGTGTGAGTGTCAGGTGCTGTGTGTGTGTGTGTGTCAGGTGCTGTGTGTGTGCGTGTGTGTCAGTGCTGTGTGTGTGTGTGTGTCAGGTGCTGTGTGCGTGTGCGTCAGGCGCTGCATAATGCGCATGCGTGTCAGGTGTTGCATGTCTGTGTGTGTCAGGCGCTGCGTGTCTGGGGGGGTGGCCGGACACACAGCAGAGAGGGGGGGGGTGGCTGGACACACAGCAGAGAGGGGAGGGTGACCGGACACACGGCCGGGAGGGGAGGGGGTAGGGGGTGGCCGAACACAGCAGGAAGAGGGGGGAGTTGCCGAACACACAGCAGGGGAGGGGAGGGGATGGTGGCCAGACAAACAGCAGGGGAGGGGAGGGGGGGGGGAGGGTAGGCCGGACACACAGCAGGTGAGGGGGGGGGGTGTCTGGACACACAGGCAGGGAGGGGGGGGTAGGCAGGACACACAGCAGGGGAGGGGAGGGTGGCCGGACAAAAAGCAGGGAGGCGGCGGGGGGGTAGGCCGGACACACAGCAGGGGAGGGGGGGTGGCTGGACACACAGCAGGTGAGGGGGGGGCTGGACACACAGCAGGTGAGGGGGGGGGGCTGGACACACAGCAGGTGAGGGGGGGGGGGCTGGACACACAGCAGGTGAGGGGGGGGGCTGGACACACAGCAGGTGAGGGGGGGGGCTGGACACACAGCAGGTGAGGGGGGGGGCTGGACACACAGCAGGTGAGGGGGGGGGGCTGGACACACAGCAGGAGGGGGGGGGGCTGGACACACAGCAGGTGAGGGGGGGGGGGCTGGACACAGCAGGTGAGGGGGGGGGGGCTGGACACACAGCAGGTGAGGGGGGGGGGGCTGGACACGCAGCAGGTGAGGGGGGGGCTGGACACGCAGCAGGGGAGGGGGGGGGGCTGGACACGCAGCAGGGGAGGGGGGGGGTAGGCCGGACACACAGCAGGGGAGGGGAGGGTGGCCGGACACACAGCAGGGGAGGGGAGGGTGGCCGGACACACAGCAGGGGAGGGGAGGGTGGCCGGACACACAGCAGGGGAGGGGAGGGTGGCCGGACACACAGCAGGGAAGGGGAGGGTGGCCGGACACACAGCAGGGAAGGGGAGGGTGGCCGGACAAACAGCAGGGAGGGGGGGGGGGTAGGCCGGACACACAGCAGGGGAGGAGGGGGGGGGCTGGACACACAGCAGGTGAGGGGGGGGCTGGACACACAGCCGGTGAGGGGGGGGTAGGCCGGACACACAGCAGGGAGGGGGGGGGGGGTAGGCCGCCGGACACACAGCAGGGGAGGGGAGGGTGCCGGGACAAACAGCAGGGAGGGGGGGTAGGCCGGACACACAGCAGGTGAGGGGGGGGGTGGCTGGACACACAGCAGGTGAGGGGGGGGGTCTGGACACACAGCAGGGAGGGGGGGGGTAGGCCGGACAAACAGCAGGGAGGGGGGGGGTAGGCCGGACAAACAGCAGGGAGGGGGGGGGGTAGGCCGGACACACAGCAGGGAGGGGGGGGGGGCTGGACACACAGCAGGGGGGGGTGTAGGCCAGACACACAGCAGGTGAGGGGGGGGGTGGCTGGACACACAGCAGGGGAGGGGGGGGGTAGGCTGGACACACAGCAGGTGAGGGGGGGGGGGCTGGACACACAGCAGGTGAGGAGGGGGGCTGGACACACAGCAGGTGAGGGGGGGGGTAGGCCGGACACACAGCAGGTGAGGGGGGGGGGGGTGGCTGGACACACAGCAGGGAGGGAAGGGGGTAGCCTTATTATAATAACCGTGTGGGGGAGGAGTCTGCGGCGGTGGGTGAATGAGATGTGGGGGCAGGCTGCTAAGGGTGCAGGGGAGGAGGGAAGGGAGCCGGATGGATCTGAATGTGAGCCGCACGTAAGGGACCATACTGATCCTCCCCACCTCAGCCCGCTGGTGCTGCTGCTGCTGCTGCCTGACTTCTTCCGTGCAGCACAGCTGTCTTCTCCGGCTGCCGCTGCCGCTCCCGCACCCGCTTCAGGTGTGGGGGTAAAACACCGCTCATTAGGCAAGCGCTGTCAGTCAGGAGGTCAGCGCTGCACCGGATGTCTCTTCTGGATGTCCTCTGACTTTCTCCTGCGGCGCAACTCCAGCTATTCCTCCCGCTGCGGCTCCCACTTCGGGTAAGGGGACCATATTGCTCAGTAGTGAGCACTTTCGGTAAGCCTGCGGCTGCTATGCCGCTACCCCTCTCCTCCACAGTCCTAATGGGTCGCTGCAGTCTGTAAGGGACCGCAGGTGCACACACCCAGGAACCGCTGGCTCTCCTCCCGCCGCCAGCAGCTACTTTTATAAGGGGGAGAGGTCGACCTACCGGCATCCCTAAGCACCGGCACTCTAATCTAAAATAACTTAGACACGTAGGCAAAGCTTTGGGTAAAATCACTGGCCACAGCTTATTAATATACCACCTTACAAGGTTGCAGGGCATGGACTGAAAGTGGTGGGCAAGGTGGAATGTGTTACCCACTCATTCCATTTTTCCTGGGGCGTGCCCTGCCTTCCTGCGTGAAGAGTCGTCCTGCCCGTGCCGAAACTGCCCGCGCTGGGACCTCGCAGGACTTTGCGAGGTCGTGGTGTACTGCCAGCCGTGGTCTGATAAAGCTTGTATGCTGTCGATGGGGCTATGCCGGTCAGAGCGCAGCCCGTGCTGTAATGTGCTTGGGCTTCCCGGCCGCTGGATTCCGCGGGGAGCCAGATCCCGGCCCACCCGCCAGTCTTCTCCTCGCAATGCTGTCCGCTGTGGTGTCCCTGTATCGCTGTGCGGTTCCATGGTCGCCTCTTCCTTGCGATGATGTATAGGTATCACTGTGCGGTTCTGCGTTCCTTCTTCTCTTGGCGGTGGCGTCCCTGCTGCGCTGTAATGCTCGTCACCTGTGCCCACATGTGCCCCCCAGGCCTGCCTCTGCCTCTGGTGCTGGCCTGCTGCAGAGATGGAAGTGGATAGGTGGATGCTGACGTCCCGGCTCTGGGGTGCCTAGGGAATCTTGGCCTAGCTGCTGAGTGGGATATCCGTCGCTGTCCCCGTTCCCGTTCGATCAGCCTGCTGCAGTCTTGACCGATGCCGTCTGTACTGAGAGAAGGGCCTGCATGGTTACGCTGCTCCCGACACACCTGGCTCCTCTATCCCGGCTTCTGGACCATCTGATTCTGTGGCCGCGGGCATACCTTCATATATGGCCGCTAAATCGACCACACCGTGCTGACTTCCTCCCCCACCTCCTCCTGGACACTCTGTGGGATAATTTGCTTGCTGCTGGATCTCCCTGGCTCTTTGCTCCCATGAGACTGGGCTACTGTCGCTGGGAGGGAATGCTGCATCTTTCTGCTGGCTCTCCATGCTTGCATGCTCCTGCTGCGGTTATTTTCAGCACTGCACTCTCCAGGACAAAGGCTGCCTACCCCCCTGCTCTTTCCTTTTATGCTCCCCCCCCAGCTGCTCCGCCCCCGCTGCCTTTACTGGCTGGTCTGCTGGTTGTTGTGTGTAGGGAGGGATGGGAATACCTCCCCCCCCCCCCCTTTCGCCATGCTGCCGGCCCGCGGGCCGCCTGGCGACCCTCCCCCTTAAGGCGCTCCGGCGCCATCTTTGCGGCACCTATGCTCTTCTAAGGGGGAGAGGTCGACCTACCGGCATCCCTAAGCACCGGCACTCTAATCTAAAATAACTTAGACACGTAGGCAAAGCTTTGGGTAAAATCACTGGCCACAGTTTATTAATATACCACCTTACTAGGTTGCAGGGCATGGACAGAAAGTGGTGGGCAAGGTGGAATGTGTTACCCACTCATTCCATTTTTCCTGGGGCGTGCCCTGCCTACCCAGTAGGCACCGCGGCAACGCCCCCCTTGGGAACCAGCCCCTGTGGTGCATATCACGCTCGCCTGGCGTGCAGCCCACGGGCCCAACCGTCCACGGCTGGAGCCGGGCGTGCGTCCATTCACCGAGGGTGAATCTGCATACCTCAGCTGGCTCCCCCCTTCACCATGCCTTGCGCACCGCTTTTTCCCGCCACACAAGGTTCTCAGACATGCCTGAGCACCGAAGCCCCCACCCTGCAACCCGCCCTACCCCTCTGCCTTCTTGCACTTCCTGCCTCGGGTTATTTTACTTGTCAGTGCCAGTATCTGACAAATGCCTCCTGACCCCCCTGTACCTGCCCTATGTTTTATTTCTGATGTCTTTGTGCGGTACGCCCCTTTGCATTCCTGGCAGCGCTGCACCTCATTTTACGGCTGCACCCCCTATTTTTTTCGGGGCTCCCTCTCAGCCCGCTCCTCTCCAGGCTCCCTGCCAAGGCAACCTGGAGTCATGGTGCACCGTAAACCATTTTGCAGCATGCCCTTACTCTTTTCCCACGATCCTGGTCCCCCCTTATAACCGATTAGGTCCAGGGACTCTCCTAAGGTCGCCTCCCGTAGGTATAGCAATAACCTCCTTTTTCTGCCTGTACCGCTACCGCTAAAGCCCCTTGCAATCATGCCACAGGACCTTTGGTGCGGACCTGTCGCCTGCTATGTAAATATTGCACTCCGCCCGAATGCTGTAATCCTCTACCTAGCATCCCTTTCTAGCTGCTGATATTGCAGCCTCAGTCCCAAGCGATCGAGCACCATATTATGACCTGACAATTGTCCCTGGGCAGCTGGATGTGTCCAGCTACCAACATGGCTGCTGCAGTCACGTGTTGCTCGACTGTACTCTGCTGTTTTTTGGGAGGGGAGGGGTCAGGGCTTACCCTCCCCGTAGATTGGAACTGGTGCCTTTTCCAGAGTCGCATACTTTTTCCGTATCCTACTGTCCTCTTGAATGGACTTTGTCCTGATCGTGATACTGTGGCACCAACGCTAGCCTTCTAAGCAGTTTGCCTACCGGCGGGGTGATGCACGCTGCTTGTTTACCACCTGCACTCCCCTCACACTCCTGTAGCATAATTGGATATTCCTGTTGGCCATCCTGTGGGCCCATATTCCCATGGCCTCTGCTACTGAGAACACATCTACTATCGCCACATCCTTGGTTAGCTCATTGATTGGCATAATGTAGAAATTATACATTCAAAAAAGGGGTGGGTGGATTTCCCATTACTTGGCACCGCCGCGCTCTCTCCTGCGGGAGTCCAGTTTCCTTACCCGGGATGGGGGGGGGGGGGGGAAGGGGACACACTCCGACTGCCCTGGTTCCCAACCTGCCAGTTCAAGTATTTGATTCACACTGAACTTGATGCTGCTGCGCAGGCGCCCTGCCGCCAGCCCCCTCCTCGCTTGCTGGCACTTGGCTCCCTTGTTCCTCTGTCTGGCTTCGCCATACAAGCTGGCCAGCCTGTGGCCCCTTATGCCGCCAGCCCGCCTGTTGACGGCCACCATCATGCCGCCTTCTCCCGGCCAGCTTCTTGGCCAGATAAACTGCTTTGGCCCCTGCTGGACACTCCCTGATTCCTGCATCTCTGCCAGCTGCCTGTGCTTCAAATGTCACCAAACTGCCAAACCTGACCAGGTGCCCTGGCTGTTTCTGAATGTGCCTTGCACTGTTCCTGACTAAGAAACCGCAGTGATAAATTTCATGCTGTCGCAGCTTATCTCCCTGCCCCCGCCCGGGCCTAACTCACGAGAAATAGCTAGAAGAGGCAAACGGTTCTATCCTCCTAACATCTGATGCTAACATCAATGGTTGCCCCCCATTGGATCCTGCTGCATTTCCATTGACTTCTGCTAACAAAACCAGTAGCACGCTAAATGCGAACCTCAATGGTTACGAACCCTCGGGAACCAGCTGCCTCTATGCATCTCCGCTGCCGGCAGACCGTGGCCCAACGCTTCAAAGCAGTTAGTTAGGAAAAACCTTCCTAGCCTCCTATTGTATGCCAACATCGATGCTTTGAACCCTTGGATGCTAAAACTGTCTTGGGCCCTCAGTTTTTCTGGTGCGATAGGCACGCTGAATACCTCCAGCATGACCTGTAGTTCGCGCAGCAATTGGCTGAGCTGCAGCTTGTGGCCCTGCCCCCAGGAAATCCTCTAGGTGGTGTGCTATGGCTCTTGACCCTGTGCGCACCTGCCGGCACCACTGCAGGGATGAGTTAAATGCTCCGCAGACAGCACCCGAAATGGCACAGCCCATTGGCAATACATTTTCCCCTGAAAAATTTCACCACCGCAGCTTTGTCCCATGAGACTGAAGCTCTCCTGATGCAGGGGAAGCAGCATAAAGGCTGACTCTGCCCTTAGGGCTCCCAATGCCAGGATCCATAACGTGATCGGATCCTGAAATATGATATTGTGTATATACTGTCTGACATGTAGTATCATGTTATTCCCTATATTGTAAATTACATTTCTTAAACTGCCTGCCAGGCTGTAATTAACATAGAGGACAGTTGTAATTCCCCTTTGCTGGATTGTAAAAGAACAGGATGTTTATTTTTCACCACAGGGGGGGAGCTGTAATGTGGGACAGCTCAAAAAGCCTGATACATGGCTTCCAGACTCTGCCTCTTCCCAGGGGTTATCATCACACCTCACAATAGGAGTATCTGATAAGGCTGCTTCCTGAATGACAGCCATAAAATTGCTGTAGGACAGACAAGATACCCAATCTCTGAGCTTCAAACACAAATACTTTTGAGTGTGTATAACCGGACAAGCAGGCTCCACACACAGTGTCTTCAATTTCATCCTCCAGTAAGGGGGGGGGGGGTTCCTTTTGAGTGGCTAACAGGGCATAAGACTGACCTGCTCACCCTGCCTTGTGCTCGGACCATCCTAATAGCCACCTCAACTTGCTGGTACTGCCCTGGGCATAGTTCCTTGCCTAACGCGTCGGTCACCAAAGCCCCTTTGCGGTAGGACAGGTGCTGGTGGTGCGATTTTCTCACGTACAAACCCCAGCTGTCTCCTTACGGGCCTTATGTCCCTGGAGCTACCGTTGGGCGTGCCTCTCTGGTTATAGGTCCCTAAAACCATCCTTGAAGCCCCCCCGCAGAGAATTGACCTCATCATATTTTCACCACACCTTTCCCCTGTGTTCCTTGTACACAGGATACATGAAATTGTTGTATTTTTACATGCTCATGGCTGCCTCTGGGTAAAAACAGTGTCCCTCAGAGGAAAACCAGCCAAACACTGGTAGAACATACAAACTCCACACAGATATAGCTCTGGTCAGGGATTGAACTCACAACTCCCGTGCTGAAAGGAAGCAATGGTACTCTTTATGCCGCTCAGCCAATGCTCATTTGTTTATAGTTGTACTGACTGTGTTCCACCCTTTTGTTTGGCCTTCTCCTTTCCCTCAAACCAGCCTCTATTAATGAACCTATATCTTTGAAAACCCTTTTCCTATCCCTTTTCTGGTTAGTATAGGCAAATGGCCTGCTACTGACCCGGAAGCGCCTCCCACAGGGTGCACGCTTGCACAAAGCCTGCGCC